>NC_133359.1:11543880-11847214 GCF_030506205.2 Paramisgurnus dabryanus | reverse complement strand
GAAAGAAGTATGCAAACATTCAACAATTTAGCTAAGAAAATTTCCCCCAATAACATCTTTTCTTACTTTTCTGGCCATGGAACATTACTTTGAACACCTTAAGTCTATTTGTTGCACATCAAGCCACTTTCAGTGTTCAGTGAAACTCATGTTGTGAAGTTTCTCCAGTGCTGTAGGTGGCAGTCATCTTTGTGTAGTTTCAGCGTTTACAGCACGACAGAAAGCGCTGTTAGTGTTGCCAAGTCCTCGAGTTTACCGCGATATTCAACTACTTGTTTTAAACCGTTTCCGCATATGTTTCCTTGGGTCGAGGTTGAAAGCTTTTCACCAGCTATCAACCCTAATGTAAATGATTTTATTTATAAACACATACTGTGTTTATTATCACTACTATACAGTATTTTAAGACATTGTGTGTAATGCATAACAGTGACTGCAAAACATGTAATTTAGGTATGGGAGAGAAATATTTGTAGTTTTGGTATTTGGTCATTGGGCTAGTTGACTTGCCATTGGAATGATTTTGTTACACAGATCTGGCAACCCTGAAGCGCCTGTGTAATGTTTTCTGGAGGTAACTTCATGCGGAGATTCACTTTCACACTGTACTGTCAACAGACAAGGAAGTCCCGCGCTTTTAGCCATCAACTTATTAACATCAACTTATTCTTTCAAACGAGTGAGTGAGTATCAGTATGCACAATGTCACGTCGCAGTCACTGCTATTTGTTTTCAATTAGATCTAAAGTTGGTGTTTGTGAAGTTCAAACGGTGCGTGAAAGCAGCTGGGTGTGATGGAGCGAGGTAGCTACGAGCGATACGACGAAATGAGGTGTGCTGTGATTATGTCGTTTTATGGTGGTATGTTTGTGTAGTATAATGTGTGGTCTTGCGTGTAGTCTAATCGCTAACTCTGTCTGCAGCACAGTACATTGTATTATCTTATATATTGACCTTATTTTACTTAAACATTCGTGTCATGTTTTGATGATTGTGGTTGTCATCATCATTAGTTTCACTGCCTCGAAACAGATTAGGGCATGTTCGACTTTATGCAGCGAGGCGCAGACATGACATCAGTGTACCGCGAGAGCTGTGCTTTCGAATCACTCTCGCGGTACCGTGATGTCATGCGTTCTGCGCAGCGCTGCATGAAGTCGAACACACCTATAAGTTCGCTTGAGGGCTCATATAATAGGCGCCGCAGTGCATAGCTCGCTTGACTTCCTTTCATTGGTCCGTCACTGCATTCAACAAAATGTCATTTGGGTGCTTTGGATTGGCCTCGTCGGAGTACTTTTAAGGCAGTGTTAAAATGCAAGCACTGTGTTCAGACAGCTGCAGATCTGACATTCCCCACGAGGAACACTGACCCTCTCTTGCTGTGTCACGTCTTCTCATTCATTATGGTTAATTTGTAAGGTAGTTATCTGACATCTGCAGATGCCTTTGAACTTTGTCAATCATTTAAACATGTAGGACAAATCAGATTTTAAAAGTGTTTGCTAAATGTAAGGTGGGCTATAGGCAGAAGTTCCCAGTTAGTTTTTACATGTGGCTTATTTTTGGATTTGGAATTTTAACTAACAGTACGTATACAGTATTAGGACAGTATGGATAGAGCAGGAAAGTTAACCTGACAGTTAAAGGCGGAGTCCATGATGTTTGAAAGCCAGTGTTGATATTTGAAATCGCCTAAACAAACACGCCCCTACCCCAATAGAATCTGGACCTTCTGTTGATAGACCCGCCCCACACATACGCAACCCGGCATTTGATTTGATTTGATTGGCTATAAGTGTGTTTTGGTAGTCGGCCCGTCTCCTTTTCCAAACCGTTTTTCAAACATCGTGGACTCCGCCTTTAATCATTTGTCAGACAAGTTAGTCAACTTACTGTAGTTCTGTACATATTGCAATTGTAATCGGTTGTTTTAAGTTTCGTGGTTTATTGGTTTCATGCAAAACATATAGTACGATTTCTTACCACAGTTTTGATATAAACTATATAGATAGGAATAAACAATATAAATAAATTTAAAGAAAGAAAACTTAAAATGTTAAATTAGGAAAAACAATATTAAGATCATTATTATTATTATTTTTAATTGTCTGTACGATTTACAACACAACAAACCCAATAAGGATATACATGTAATATACATATAATATAAAATAAAATAGTAACTGTCTTACTGTGCATGCTTTAAAGGGATAGTTCACCCAAAAATGAAAAGTCTGTCATCATTTACTCACCCTCATGTTGTTCTAAACATGTATTAATAATTTTTTTCTGATGAACACAAAATAAGATATTTTGGGAAATGATGGTAAACACACAGCATATAGTGTCTATTGACTTCCATAGTAGGAATAAAAAATATGATGGAATTGAATGGCTTCAGTCAACTGTGTGCTGCTTTCCATCATTTATCAAAATATTTTCTTCATCATTTATCACAATACTTCCAAAATATTTTTTCATACTATGAAAGTCAATGAACACTATATGCTGTGTGTTTACCATTGTTTCTCAAAATATCTTCTTTTGTGTTTATCAATTCATACAGGTTTAAAACAACATGAGGATGAGTAAATTATGACAGAATTTTCCTTTTTTGGTGAACTATCCCTTTAAGTAAGTTTTTACTTTGTACAAAGGCATGCATTCGAGCAATAAAACATATTTAATAGCAGGCATATTTCTAATATAAGCTAAAAATAGTCAGTTTGTTTTTAAATATTTTCACAGTGCACTTAAGCTTGAAAAATGAATAAAGTAAACGCAATCTAGCTTTTCAGGTCTGAAATAAGACAGGCCAGGCCCAGCAAAACAAGGCACAAATGTCAATGCATGCATTTTACTGCATGTACAAGTGTGCTTTGTCAGGATACCTTTGTTACAATTGATTACCTTGTCTTGGTTTTCGAAGGGTGCACAATACAACCTTAAAAACATCATCATCAGTACATCTTTATCTCTTTATTATCTTTGATATTACACCATGGTCTGGTTAATTGTGGCTTTAAGTGGTAGTAAGATTTATTTATGAGTTGTTTATCTCGGTTCGTGTTCCCCTGACCGTGTGTCGCTAAAGACAGCCTCCTCTTAACTTAATGTTTCCTGTCAACACATCCACGGTGCAAAGAATTATCTCTGGAAGCGTAGACCTAACACCTGATCCAAGTGTCACACCTACCCTGCACTGACCTATGCCAGGGGCCCAGGGCTATATTTGGCCCCTTGTCACACTTGTGGTTGCCATCTTGTAGTGTTTTAATAAAGTGTGCAACATGCTGACATCAGACGATGATGTGATATGATTTCATTTCTAAATGATTGATGGGAAGTTTATAGAGCATGTAAAAAATATCCTCAGGATAATTTAGATAGTAGGAGATAGTTGTGGAACATTGAGTAACAGTCGGATGTTTTTTTTAGAGGAGTAGCTAGCAGGCATAGCTAACATGACCTTACTGTAACCTGCTGCAGGGTTTGCAAAACTATATCAGCAAGGGTATGGAAATATGATATGATGTAGACGATGTATCTCCAACAGAATGCATTCTTTCCTTTGAAGTCAGCATGCTTGACGGCATGGAGCACCATGGCATTGCTTTGGAAACTCTTTACTACAAAAACAGACTTGCTTAACTAGTTGAACGGCAAAGAATTGGTACATGTGTTGGGTATTACAACTAATCCTATTTGCACTATAGACATGTTTGCAACATACATACAACATTATATAATTTTTATATTAATAGAGATTTCAGAAGATAAATCACACCCACTCACGGGAAAGCTGCCGTCTCTAATACTGTTTAAACCTGATTGTTTAGGGGCAGGATCATGCATGGTGACTCAATTGCATCATTGAGCCACCGTTTTAGGCCCGCTTAAAAAAAAACCCTTAACGAAAAAAAACTGTTCAACGATTTAACTCTTCAATTCAGTACTATTAGTTCAGTCATTGTGTGTTTCAGCAATACATTTCGAATGTGTTTAAAAACATTTTCAAGATTGACTTTACAGAGACTTTAAAGATGTCCATGTAAATTTTTACAATAGTGGCCAAAACTGACATCCAACTTTAAACAATTGACATCCAAAGGTGAACTTTTTGAAAGGGTACCTCTATTGACGGCAAGGGACCATTTTGGTTATTTTTCTGAAGGTGCACTGTTGTAAATGATTGTACATTATTATCATTTTTTTCCTTAAGATGTAATTTTGCATTTTGGATTTGTTGTATTACAGGTAGGAACTGGAAGGACATGACCAGGATTATTTAAGATGAGCTTAAACCATGTTCCCAGCTTTTACTTAAAAAGATGACCCCAAATTTTTAAAAAACACTGTATCAAGTCACCCTTGGCTTTAAAGATTTTCACCCTCATCTGACTGGATTGCACACCTCATCTGTTTAATGGTTCCACCACCGAATTTCAGCACGAGATGGTATGCGGGGATTTTGAACATTTGATAAAGACTCCACAGAAATGTCGGAGTCAAAGCAAGTGGCATGCGATGGTGGACTTCCTCGGTTCATGATTGGCTGTGAGAATGATGAGAGCAAAGAACTAGATGATACAGACATGAGAGACATCTCAAGGTCTTATGGGGAGGATGAAGACGAGGATCAGGTATGAAAACCTTTGAATTACTTTTCGAAACAGCAGTTCACCCTTCCCCTTTTTGTGTTTCTTCTATGAAACACAAAAAGAAAAAAAAATTGTAAAATTGCTGTCTTGATAGTTGTGGCAGGGTTGCCAAATCTTTCTTTGTTTACGGTAATTTACTGTAGAGTAGTCTTGATGTTCAGTCATCATTTCTTATGTTGCTGTTAACAGATTTTAAAGTCTTACTGATACAAAGCTCTTACATTTCCTATTGTTTTTCTGCTGTCAGTCAATGGAGCGTCAGATAGTGGTGGGGATCTGCTCCATGATGAAGAAATCTAACTCTAAACCAATGACTGAAATCCTGGAGAGACTCTGTAAATTTGAGTACATCACCGTTGTGATTTTTTCTGAAGAGGTTATTCTCAATGAACCAGTGGAGAAGTGGCCACTGTGTGATTGCCTCATTTCTTTCCATTCCAAAGGTATCGTCATATAGTTTTTAAATGTCGACAGCTTGAAATTTGATTGTGCTTTATTGCTTCCTTATGTTCCTTATATTGCTATAGCTTCCCTGAATTACTTTAGGCAGCACTGGTGTAAATATAAGTTGTTTTGTATTAATTATACAATGTTAAAGGGAAACTCCACTTTTTTTAAAATAGGCTCATTTTCCAGCTCCCCTAGAGTTAAACATTTTATTCTTACTGTTTTGGAATCCATTCAGCCGATCTCCGGGTCTGGCACTAGCACTTTTAGCATAGCTTAGCATAATCCATTGAATCTGATTAGACCATTAGCATCGCACTCAAAAATAACCAAAGAGTTTCAATATCTTTCCTATTTAAAACTTGACTCTTCTGTAGTTACATTGTGTACTAAGACTGACGGAAAATGAAAAGTTGCGATTTTTTTTTAAGCAGATATGCCTAGGAACTATACTCTCATGCTGGCGTAATAATCAAGGACTTTGCTGTCATACCATGGCTGCAGCAGGCGCAATGATATTACGCAGTGCCTGAAAGTAGTCCCCTTGGTAACTCTCAAAAGCAGGGAACTATTTTCGAACACTGCGTAATATAATTGCGTCTCATGTAAATAGGGAAAATATCAAAACTCTTTGGTTATTTTTGTGCGCGATGCTAATGGTCTAATCAGATTCAATAGATTGTGCTAAGCTATGCTAAAAGTGGTACTGCAAGTCCTGGAGATCGGCTGAATGGATTCCAAAACAGTAAAAATAAAATGTTTAACTCTAGGGGAGCTGGAAAATTAGCATATAAAAAAAACTGGAGAGTTTCTTTAAATAATCATAATTTTGATTATGTTTGGTGATATGTTTTATCTATTACCTTACAGGATTTCCCCTTGACAAAGCAGTGAGTTATGCCAAACTACGAAACCCCCTCCTCATTAATGACCTCAACATGCAGTATTTTATTCAGGACAGGTATGGAAAGAAAATAATAGCTTTCTTTTTAAGCAAACCCTGTTACGTAGACTAAACTATTTTTTACGGTTATAGGAGGCAAGTGTACAGGATTCTTCAGGAGGAGGGCATCGACCTTCCACGCTATGCAGTGTTGAACCGGGACCCTGACAGACCAGAGGGTAAAGGTCATCGTTTTGGGACTATTGTGATACGTTAGATCATTGCATGGAGGTTTTGCAGACTGAATTGCCATTACTGGGTGTCAGTTTATACTTCGGTAATAGCATGTTCCTGTTTTGTGTTGTTTAAATGACTGCAGTCAGCACCCACTTAATGAGAAGTTCCTCTTAGTGTGTACACTACATAGCTAGCTCATCTCTGTATTGGGAAATTTTTATCCTGTTTTACTAAACGGTTGTGCGTGCAGTATCTTAAAGCAAAGATCTTTGTGCAAGTATTATTTTATGCAAATAAGGCTTATTGTGTGGGTATACATATTATGTATGGGTTGGCATTTCAAAGTGCTATTAATGATTTGTAGAGTTGACGCAATGCGGTACAGTCCCAGTAAATAATGTCAAATCACAGTATTCATCACCATAGCTCAGCATGCAGGGCAAGATCTGGAACCAAGACGTGCCAGATGGCGTTTTTCGTCATGTTTGCACCATGATTTGCATAATTTATTGAATCACTAACTGCAGATATTGTATGCCAATAAGAAAAGCTATCCACAGGCATGAACAATTCAGGTTTGACTTTGTTGTTCCTGTTTGTGACATCAGAGTGTAACTTAGTAGAAAGTGAGGACCACGTTGAAGTGAATGGGGAAATATTTCACAAGCCCTTTGTGGAGAAGCCTGTCTGCGCAGAAGACCACAATGTGTACATTTATTATCCAACATCGGCTGGTGGAGGCAGTCAACGCCTGTTTAGAAAGGTACAGTACTGAAATGACATCATAGACTCCATATGGTATGTCTGGACTCACAGTATACTTCTGTGGGCTTCTTATCTATTTTAAAATAAAAATTAGAAATTATTGTTGGACTTGACTCGTTTCTGGATAAGCAGTAGGAGAATAGATGGACGGAATTTATTATACATTTTCGTTCCATTAGCCATGGCCTTACACCACCTTTTTTAATATTTTACTATTTCTTACCTCAACTTTGATGAATATACATACCTATCTTTTTTCAATGCGTGCACTTTTAATCTTTGTACAGCGCCTCGTGAATGTGTTAGCATTTAGCCTAGCCCCATTCATTCCTATGGCTCCAAACAGGGCTGAATTTAGAAGCCACCAAACACTTCCATGTTTTCCATATTTAATTACATGAGTAGTTACACGAGTAAGTATGGTGGCACAAAATAAAACTTTTGTTTGGATCCTAAGGAATGAATGGGGCAAGGCTAAATGCTAACACATTCAAGAAGCGCTGTACAAAAATTAAAAGTGCACGCATTGAATAAAGATAGGTATGTATATTCATCAAAGTTGAGGTAAGAACATAGTAAAATATTGAAAAACTGGTGTTTTCCTTTAATGATCAATAACTGCTATAATTTATTTCCCTTTAGATCGGCAGTCGGAGTAGTGTGTACTCTCCTGAAAGCACCGTTCGAAAGACTGGCTCGTATATCTATGAGGAATTCATGCCCACAGATGGAACGGATGTAAAGGTGTGTGTGTGTGTGTGTGTATTTGTTATATAATGTGATTGTCTTGCATTATAGACATTAGATGGTGGCTGGACAATAAAGTTTATTGTGTGGTAGGTTTACACAGTAGGACCTGATTATGCCCACGCAGAGGCCCGTAAGTCTCCCGCTCTAGATGGTAAAGTGGAGCGCGATAGTGAAGGAAAAGAGATTCGGTATCCTGTGATGCTCACCGCGATGGAGAAACTTGTGGCAAGAAAAGTGTGCCTTGCATTTAAGGTAAGGTGAACATAGAAGAGCTTTCATTAATATCTTTAGCCTAAAATGTGAAAAGTAAAATGTGATAACTTTTCATAATAACATCTTTCCAACCCAGCAAACAGTTTGTGGTTTTGATCTCCTCCGAGCAAACGGGCATTCGTTCGTTTGTGACGTCAATGGCTTCAGCTTTGTAAAGAATTCTATGAAATACTATGACGATTGTGCCAAAGTTTTGGGGTAAGTGAGACATGGGGTGTGTCTTATAGGATGTACCTGAATCTTTTTATAATGAACTGTCTATATTTGATTTCTCTCTGAATTGGGTGGATTATTTAAGGAAAACATTACAGTTTTTCAATATTTTACTATGTTTTTACCTTAACTTAGATTAATGAATACATTTTAATCTTTGTACAGTGTTTCTTGAATGTGTTAGCATTTAGCCTCGCCCCATTCATTCCTATCATGGCTCCAAACAAAAGTTTTATTTTGTGCCACCATACTTACTCGTGTAACTACTCATGTAACAGTCTTTAAATAGGGAAAACATGGAAGTGTTTGGTGGCTTCTAAATTCATCCCTGTTTGGAGCCATAGGAATGAATGGGACTAGGCTAAATGCTAACACATAAACAACGCGCTGTTCAAAGATTAAGTGCACGCATTGAAAAAAGATAGGTATGTATTCATTTGTCTAAGTTGAAGTAAGAACATAGTAAAATATTGAAAAACGGTGGTGTTTTCTTTTAAGTAGTAATGGGTTTAGTAAGAAGTGCACTTGACATACTACTGTAGTACTGTACTGTACTGTAGTATGAGAACTTCATGTGTCCCATTGATATGTTTCCCTCAGGAACATGGTGATGCGAGAGCTGGCTCCTCAGTTCCACATTCCCTGGTCTATCCCTATGGAAGCAGAGGACATCCCTATTGTCCCGACTACCTCAGGAACCATGTGAGTTTATCACTGTGTCCTGTCCTGTTGTAGATATTGGATTTGCTATGTTGAGCATAAACATTCTGGAAATGTTATAGTACTCGAGTGTTGTTAATAAAAATACATTGTCATGTTTGTCTGAAGGATGGAACTCCGTTGTGTTATTGCTGTAATTCGGCATGGTGATCGTACGCCCAAACAGAAGATGAAGATGGAGGTTCGAAATGCCTTGTAAGTTTTAGGTTCTGGAAGTGTTCGCAACTGTATTCCAGTTTTGTTTTATTGCTTTCTCAATATGTCCGTTTCTCTCTTAGGTTTTTTGATCTGTTTGAAAAGTATGGCGGCTATAAGACTGGAAAACTCAAACTAAAGAAACCAAAACAACTCCAGGTTGGTTTGATTTAAAGGTGCTGTTTGATGTATAGCAAATGATCTCAAATGCTTTAACTCTTTCCCCGCCATTGACGAGTTAACTTGTCAATTAAGAGAAAACGCTTCCCTGCCAATGACGCGTTTTTCCGGCAATCCGTATTTTCGCTATTATTCACCAGGTGTTGCTCTTACCCAACTTATAAAACCCAGAAGCATCCTCTTAGGTCAAACAGTTCAAACTCCGTGTATGTTTTGATCATCGCTCTGAATCTGATCTCTATCAAAAGCCCTTGCAATAGGCTTTATGCCCAGCTGCACTACCTCCTGAACTTCAGCCAGCTCCTTGTTTCCTGTCTGCCATTATTGGGCAAACTGATTAATCCAGGTGTGTCTGATTATTGTTTTTGTGACTACTGAGGTCAGGCATACCTGGATTAATCAGTTTGTCCAATAATGGCAGACAGGAAACAAGGAGCAGGCTGAAGTTCAGGAAGTAGTGCAGCTGGGCATAAAGCCTATTATTTTTTCTTCTAAATTTTTTTAAGCAAATGGGCTGTTCTTTCATTTTCTTTATTGTATGTTCATATATTTGATGAAGAACATTTTATGGAAAGCATTAAACCTTTGTTAAAATCATAAAAAATGCTGGCGCTGGCTGGCAACTTTTTTTTTTAAACGCTGGCGGGGAAAGAGTTAAAATGACGACAAAAACCCAAAGCCCATTGAAAAACACAGGCAACTACTGTTAAAACAGATGGTTCAGTATATTGGTAATAAATACATTTTCTAAAAATTATATTTAAAGGAACAGTATGTAGGATTGGGGCCAAAACTGGTATTGCAATAACAAAACTTGTGGCTAAAACTGGTACTGCAATCACCCAACTAGTGGCCAATACACAAAATGAAAACATAAACATCAGTTGAGGGCTGCAACTCCACTTTTTAAATGACAATATCCTGGCCAGACCACTGTTGTCAGTGATATAAGTATTTGAAATGAAAATGATTTCTAAATGTCTAGTGACATATCAGGGCCATTTTATGATTAATTGATATACATTTCTTACGTACTGTTCCTTTAATTTCCTTGAACGAAATGTCATATCCATAAAGCTGGAATGCTTTCTCAGATACTTTCTTGTGTGTTGGCAGGAAGTGCTGGACATTGCGCGTCAGCTCCTGGCAGAACTCGTCCAGCACAACGACTGCGAGATTGAAGAAAAGAAATCCAAACTCGAGCAACTAAAGACGGTTCTGGAGATGTGAGTAAGCTGTTGAGAAATAAAATAGCTGCCCTTCTTTACAGTACATTTTGATTGTTCTGAAGTTTTTTTCATTCCTTTACAAGTTTCCGAGTGCTTTAGCTAACGTGGTAAAAGGTCTGTTTAATGGAAATATACTAGAGGAAATATGGTAAATAGTAGGCCACGAAATCGGTTCATTTTCCATATTTACTGCACTTTTTGTCATAAAAACATGCAGTAATTGTTTTCATCAGACTTGCATTTGCAGACATAATATTATAAGACGAGGTATTTCTCAATAAAAATACATTTTGGTTTTTTATGAACTGTATAATATGATCTGTATACAATTTACTATAATGTCCACATATGAATCATCAGTTTCTTAACATCATCTTTTCTCTCTCTCTCTCTTTCTTTGTCTTTCTTTGTGTCTCGGCCGGTCTCTTATAAGGGAATCCAGCCTGAACAATAATCAGTGCGCACCCTCATTTTGTAATGCAGGCAAAGTGGATGATAACCCTCATTAACCCGAGATCTTTTAAAAACTACTGACACTTTAATGGGGCCCTAAAATTGACTGTGAACTTTGGGTCTTTTTGAAATTCTGTGTGGCATCTGCATGCCATTTTGAAAGTGTTTCTAATCACTCATGAGTCTTCCATATCTTATTGTTTACACCTCTTACCGGGCTTAGATGAGGCTCATAATCAAAATGTTATCGTTTTTTGAGGAATGTACATTAACAGAGGAAATGGGTGCTTGGGGAAAAACTTTGGGTTTATGACACAATGCAGCAGAATTAATGGTGGTAAATTCACTCTAGAGTTCGTTTGGTTAAGAGCTAGTTAAGACAAAACAAGAATAATTGGTCCTTCATTGGTTTGTGAAATTTTAAAGTCTAACTAAACCTGCAATAAAACTTAAAAACTTGAAAAAAAATCATCCAGAATTCTCCATTGCTTGCTGTATTGTGTTGTTTCAAAACCTGGCACCGTTGCAGAGACGGGGTCATGTTTTATTTCACCCAAAGCCTGTCATTCCTCTTGAGACAGCCCTGGTATGACACACATTAACCTCTGCTAGCTTGGGAAGGTCACCCGGACACATGTTTCCCGAAACATGGAGGCCACAGAGCACCTGCTAGCAGTTTTAGGCTAGTGTTGTGTCTTATGTGTGCTGTCTGTCTGTGTTTCTCAGTGGGAGAATGCTTATTAAGAGGGGGTGGTATGTCTGTGTCCCTGCCTTGTGTATTGTTTTTTTAGGTATGGCCATTTTTCAGGGATCAACAGGAAGGTACAGCTGACCTACCTGGCAAACAGACAACCCAAAGCATCCAGTGGGGAAGAAGGTATTTATGTTATGTTATCAATTAATGTGTTATTTAGGAATTGTTTTGAGGTGTATTCATGCTAATAAAATACTATGAATTATTGTACTTTTAAGTTGCTTGGGATAAAAACATTTGGGATATATATTAATTTGTGTTCTCTTGGGGTCATAGACATATGATGGATGGATGGAGATGAATGGATGGATGGATGGATGGATGGATGGATAGCTGGATAGGTGGTTTGATAGATGGATAGATTTATGGATAGGTGGTTGGATAGATTGATGGATAGGTGGTTGTATGGATGGATGGATAGATGGATGGATAGATGGTTGGATAGGTAGTTGGATAGATTGGATGGATAGGTGGTTGTATGGATGGATGGATAGATGTATGAATAGATGGATGGATGGATAGATGGAAAGCTGGATAGGTGGTTGGATAGATGGAAGGACAGATGGATAGCTGGATAGGTGGTTGAATAGATGGATAGATTTATGGATAGGTGGTTGGATAGATGGACGGATAGGTGGTTGGATGGATGGATGGATGGATGGATAGGTGGTTGGATAGATGGATGGATTGATGGATGAATGGATGGATAGGTGGTTGGATAGGTGGTTGGATGGATGAATAGATGGATGGATAGGTGGTTGGATAGATGGATAGATGGATGGATAGGTGGGTGGATAGATGGAAGGACAGATGGATAGCTGGATAGGTGGTTGAATAGATGGATAGATTTATGGATAGGTGGTTGGATAGATGGATGGATAGGTGGATGGATTGATGGATGGATGGATGGATGGATGGATGGATGGATGGATGGATAAGTGGTTGGATGGATAGGTGGTTGAATCGATGGATGGATAGGTGGTTGGATAGATGGAAGGATAGATGGATAGCTGGATAGGTGGTTGGATGGATGGATGGATGGATGGATGGATGGATGGATGGATGGATGGATAGATGGTTGGGTAGGTGGTTGGATAGGTGGTTGGATAGATGGATGGAAAGATGGATGGATAGATGGATGGATAGATGGATGGATAGATGGATGGATAGGTGGATGGATAGATGGAAGGAAGGATAGATGGAAGGAAGGATAGATGGATAGCTGGATAGGTGGTTGGATGGATGGTTGGATAGGTGGTTGGATAGATGGATAGACAGATGGTTGGATAGGTGGTTGGATAGATGGTTGGATAGGTGGTTGGATAGATGGATGGATAGATGGTTGGATAGATGGTTGGATAGATGGATGGATAGGTGGTTGGATGGATGGTTGGATAGGTGGTTGGATAGATGGCTGGATAGGTGGTTGGATAGATGGATGGATAGGTGGTTGGATAGGTGGTTGGATAGGTGGTTGGATAGGTGGTTGGATAGGTGGATTTGTGGTAGGATAGATGGTTGGATGGATAGGTAGATAGGTAGGTAGGTGGATGGATGGATGGATGGATGGATAGGTGGTTGGATAGATGGATGGATAGATGGATGAATAGGTGGTTGGATAGGTGGATTTGTGGTAGGATAGATGGTTGGATGGATAGGTAGGTAGGTGGATGGATTGATGGATGGATAGGTGGTTGGATGGATGGATGGATAGATAGATGGATGGATAGGTGGTTGGATAGATGGTTGGATAGGTGGTTGGATAGATGGATGGATAGGTGGGTGGATAGATGGAAGGATAGATGATAGCTGGATAGGTGGTTGGATAGATGGATAGATTTATGTATAGATGGATGGATAGGTGGATGGATTGATGGATGGATAGGTGGTTGAATGCGTGGATGAAAAGGTAGATGTATGTAGTAGATATAACCTGATGTGTGCTCTGAACTTAGTCCCTTTAAAAGTATACTTGGCATCTTGCTTTTTGATAACATTTTCTGACCCTTTGGAATTTGTGTTAGATTCTCAGAAAGAGGGTCCATCCTTGCTCCTGGTTTTAAAGTGGGGAGGAGAGCTGACACCAGCAGGTAGAGTTCAGGCTGAGGAGCTTGGACGAGCCTTCCGTTGTATGTACCCTGGTGGACAAGGTAAAATCCCAAAACTGCACCCTACATATCTGGGAATGACAAACCGGCAAATGTTGTGACTGGCCAATCAGACTCAAGCATTCCAACGACTTGGGTAATAAGCATTAGTGGAACCCACCCATAAAATGTGTCACAGTAAATGCATCACAAATTTGATAAAAGCTTAACTTTGTTTGTGTTCGATTTTGCTATTTTATAATCTCGCACAATAAAAATTTTAAGTATGTCATCAGTGTCCAAATACTTTATGAGGCCAGTTTTTTAATAAACAGATAAACAATACAGTAATCACATGTTACTAACCAGCTATTTACAATAACTTGAGAGATTTGAATGGAAGCTCTATACTCCCTCTATGTCTGTCTCTTTCATACTTTAAACCTTAACAAGATACTCCCTCTGCGCACTACCATACTCAATAAGTTTACAAGATTTACTTGTGTGTCAAGTATGCCTGTTTTAAGCAAGTCTCAGCAGGAAACCTGTTTCCCTTGACTGTTTAGTATACTTGGCATACAGAAGCATGTAGGGACAGGAGTCAGGACTTTCCATGCATGCTTAGGAATTAATGCTTGCTTCCAGACACGCCTTTATCTTATCTTTATCTTTATCTATTTTACCGAAGCATAACCTTTCTAAGCTTTCAGTTTCTTTGTACTATGACTTAACCCCGGTGTGCATAAGCATTCACTGAATCTAGCTGGGCAACATACTTTGTCAGAGTACCCTAGGGTCAAACTATTTTTGTGGAGTCACCGTCAGCTGTGTAGCAGAGGGTGCTTATGTTGCACTACTGGTTAATGTGGTGTTGTTTTACCTTGAATTGTTAACTAGACAGCTGCAGGTCCATTGGCTGTGAGTCCCCTATTGACTGTGGTAAGAAGAGGTTGTGGATGTGTGCATAGTCTTGATGTTGGAATAATGCATCATTTTAATACCTTAACAACCATCTCATTAAACTAATCCCATCAGAGGGACGTCAATGGAACATTCCATGCTTCACCTTTCCCATGGATTGTGTAGTTGCTTCCACAATACAGACATGGCTAAACGTTACTAAAATGTATCACTCTTTAAAACATCATCAGACATCTCTGGGATGCCCTTATTAGGAAAAATAATATTCGCTTAAAAATCACTTGTTTACAGTATATATAAAATCTGAGTTATACGGTAGTGGCCAAAAGTGATGTCCAATGAAGTTTATTTGTACAATATTTGTTTTAATGACACCAAAGGTTAAATGAAACCATCAAAATATGAAGTGTATGATTTACTTTTTAAGTTATCCATTGGACAAATTTATTAAGTTAAAGTAAACAACAGCATATCCTGGAATGTGGGTTTTGTTTGAATATACAAAAAAATGCCAAATACATTTACTACATTTTATCTGTTGTTAATATATGTTGATCCTTTTTTGTGGTAATATTTTGTATTCATTGTCCTGGGCTATGTCTTCATAAACACTGCACATGTGTTGTCTGTATTTTTTGCCAAGACTCAATACATTAATTGAATACAAAGTGAAGACATAAATTTGCCAATGTTGGACATCACTTTCGGCAAGGTCTGTATATGTATTCTGTAGATAAATATATACCCCCACCTATAGATTAATCATGTCAGGAATCACGTTTTTATCAGTTCGGTGAAAGTACTTCCGAAGACAAATAAATTCCTGAATTTGTGAATTTTCAAATGATTTCATTCTATAATCTCCAAACTGTTTGCTACTTGTCATGGTGCAATGCAAATCTCATGTGATCTCATCCTAAATATGCTACAGAAGCACCTAAACTCATAATGGCAGATGCTTTCAAGTAGTAGCGTGAATGGATTGAAATGCATGAATTGATTTTTTTATGGTTTTGTGGACGAAATCTTTAGCCAACTCGCAAAAAAATCATTTTCGGCTCAAGGATATGTCATGATGCTTGTAAAGGTTTTGGTTTCATGTTCTTGTTCTCTTTGGGTTCACAGGAGACTATGCTGGATTCCCTGGCTGTGGCCTTCTGCGTTTACACAGCACTTACCGACACGACCTCAAAATTTACGCTTCAGATGAGGGTCGAGTGCAAATGACTGCTGCAGCATTTGCTAAGGTTAGTTTCGGTTTTCCCTTTATGAAAGTCAAGCTATTGGGGCGCCATGTTTGCAGTTATGCAAATCTTAAAGGAAAACACCACCGTTTTTCAATATTTTACTATGTTCTTACCTCAACTCGACGAATTAATACATACCTATCTTTATTCAATGCGTGCACTTAATTTTTTTACAGCGCGTCGTGAATGTGTTAGCATTTAGCCTAGCCCCATTCATTCCTTAGGATCCGAACAGAGATGAAATTAAAAGCCACCAAATACTTCCATGTTTTCCCCATTTTAAAACTGTTACATGAGTAGTTACACGAGTAAGTATGGTAGCACAAACTGTAACAGTCTTTAAATAGGGAAAACATTACAGTGTTTGGTGGCTTCTAAATTCATCCCTGTTTGGATCCTTAGGAATGAATGGGGCTAGGCTAAATGCTAACACATTCACGAAGCGCTGTACAAAGATTAAGTATACGCATTGAATAAAGATAGGTATGTATTAATTTGTCTAAGTTGAGGTAAGAACATAGTAAAATATTGAAAATGGTGGTGTTTTCCTTTAAGTCCTATCTCCTAGGGAAAGACATATCTCTTAAATTGTGGGCTAAAATCACAATTAAATTAAATATTTCTGAGCAACAATTAAACGAGACATAAACTGTACCACAACTTTTGTTTCTTAAGCTCAAATTGCACTCAAAACACCCTTTTCAAGGTAATTTCAGAGAATGTGCATGCACACAGATTGAGCATTCCTCAACAGACTCTGTATATATCCCCTCCTCCAGAGAATCATCAGTCTTTATTGATTAATGATTGGTTCTTTTAACTGAAAGGCGGGACTTCCGTCCTCAGAGCGAACATCTTCGCTTTATCGTAATAGGAGTGCTCAATCTTGTTATATTCAATACCATTTTGATGGTGTGACAATATTAACTCCACATACTGTATAAGCAATGCAGAGGGAGCAAGGAAATCCTAACTATTTATATAACGGAGGTGTGTGTTATTCGTGCATGTGTGTTTAGGGTCTGTTAGCGCTGGAAGGGGAGTTGACCCCAATCCTCGTTCAGATGGTCAAGAGCGCCAACATGAACGGACTGCTGGACAGCGACAGCGATTCCCTCACCGACTGCCAGCAGAGAGTCAAAGCTCGATTACATGAGATCATGCAGAAGAACAGAGACTTCAGTGATGAAGACTACCATAAGGTGACACAAGTTGAAACTTTTTTTTTTGTATAGAAATGATTCTCTCAGCATGGCTAACTTCCTCCTTAATGTGTACCATCTCTTTAAGCTGGCTCCAACCGGCAGCCCATCTCTGGTGAACTCCATGGAGGTGATTGTTAATCCGGTCAGCATTTGTGACCAGGTTTACACCCTTATTCAGAGTCTCACTTCTCAAATCTGCAAAAGGCTGGAAGACCCCAAATCTGCAAGTTAGTGTCCCTATGTTATTTATATACCATAATATCATATAGAGACTTTGGGGGGAGCTCTTTTGACTTAAGCCATTAAGAAACCATCTATCAACCATGCATAACACCCTAGCAACTGGATAGCAAAACAAAATGGCCTATAACAAAGTTTTACACTGAAAAGTATCGCTGACAGTGTATATATTTTTGGCAGACAGCATAAAAATGTAGTTTTGAGACTTTCTTTTGTATTCGCAAACATGACAGACCTGCAGCTGTACCACAGTGAGACTCTAGAGCTCATGCTTCAACGGTGGTCCAAACTGGAGCGAGACTTCCGCATGAAAAACGGCCGCTACGACATCAGCAAGATCCCGGACATCTACGACTGCGTAAAGTATGACACCCAGCACAACAGCTCTCTGGGGTTAGAGGACATGTTGGAGCTGTTCCGCCTCTCGAGAGCTCTCGCCAACATCATCATCCCTCAGGTACAGAAGTCTTTAACTCATTCCCTGCCAGCCATTTTTTTGAAAGGTTGCACAGCAGCATTTTTTGTGATTTTCACAAAATGCCTTTCAGGAAAAAATCTTCTAAAAATATATAAACATACAAATATATCAAATGAAAGAACAGACCCTCTGCTTTCAAACAAACAAACAAAACGGGGAAAATCTTTCATCCTATCTATATTTTTTCTTCGCTTATAAGCTCTTAAATATGGGTATTTTTCTTTAAAAATATTTATTTTTTTGCAAAAAGCTGAAATAATTGAATTTTTTGTGAAGGAATTTTGTTAGAGATCAGATTCAGAACGATTATCAAAACATACACAGAGTTTAAAATTAGTAAATAACGTTTTGGCTTCAGTTTTTTACATAAATTAGGTAATCTAGTGGATAATCGCCGTATTGTAGATTAACATAAAAATTAATCAGGAACAAGTTTTTTATCCAAATGTTTTCTCTTAAAGGAATATTCCATTTTCTTAAAAGAAAAATCCAGATAATTTACTTACCACCATGTCATCCAAAATGTTGATGTCTTTCTTTGTTCAGTCGAGAAGAAATTATGTTTTTTGAGGAAAACATTGCACGATTTTTCTCATTTTAATGGACTTTAATAGAGCCCAACATTTAATACTTAACTCAACACTTAACAGTTTTTTTCAACAGAGTTTCAAAGGACTATAAACGAACCCAAACGAGGCATAAGGGTCTTATCTGACGAAACGATTGTCATTTTTGACAAGAAAAATAAAAAATATGCACTTTTAAACCACAACTTCTTGTGTATATCCAGTGGTGATGCGCCAGCGTGACCCCACGCAATACGTCATGACGTCAAGAGGTCACAGAGGACGAACGCGAAACTCCGCCCCAGTGTTTACAAGTGTGTTGAAAGAGGACAGTTTCTACGTTGTTGTATGTCAACTGATACTAATTAATGTCTTTGTGTCAGTGTATTGTTTACAATGGTCCGCAAATGTGCATTTTATATATGTAACACGTGACCTCCCTACGTCACTACGCATTTACGTTAGGTCACAATGGACCGGACCTAGACGAAAAGTTGTGGTTTAAAAGAGCATATTTTTTATTTTTTTTGTCAAAAATGACAATCGTTTTGCTAGATAAGACCCTTATGCCTTGTTTGGGATCGTTTATAGTCCTTTGAAACTCCGTTGAAAAAAACTGTTAAGTGTTAAGTATTAAATGTTGGGCTCTATTAAAGTCCATTAAAATGAGAAAAATCCTGCAATGTTTTCCTCAAAAAACATAATTTCTTCTCGACTGAACAAAGACGGACATCAACATTTTGGATGACATGGTGGTGAGTAAATTATCTGTATTTTTCTTTTAAGAAAATGGAATATTCCTTTAATTGACGAGATAACTCATCAATGGCAGGGAAAGAGTTAAACGTAGCTGAATGTTTCTTGATTAGTTTACTGAAACTAAATCCAAACTTATTCCTCTCTCAGGAGTATGGATTAACTAAAGCCGAAAAGCTGGACATCGCTAGTGCCTACTGCCTGCCTCTGATGAAAAAGATTCAACTGGATCTTCAAAGGACCCATGAAGATGAAGCCGTCAACAAACTCCACCCACTGTGAGTCTCTTTGCTGCAGCAAAACGACCAACTTTCGTCTCACACGGTCTCCAGCCTACATAGTGCGACCAATAGTAGTGTGTAAAAACTGCAGAGGGACCGTGTGTAGTACTACTTGCAACCAAAATTTATATCATAATAAAAATGAATGTTTGATTTTTCTTAAGACCTCTGATTGTTATAGTGGTGTTAAAGATATCCAGAACCTCTGTGAGTGATCAGAATGTGTCTTTTATCCCCTCTGGTGGTTCAGGTACTCGCGAGGAGTGATGTCACCGGGTCGGCATGTTCGAACCCGGCTTTATTTCACCAGCGAGAGCCATGTGCACTCCCTGCTCAATATCTTCCGCTATGGGGGCCTGCTGGACGTGAGTGGTTCACCATTGGATGTTATGACGCTTTTCCATTGCAAAGTACCCCATGGTTTGGTTTGGGTCAGGTCGGGTCATCTCACCTCACTTTGGCTTGATTAGCTTTTTCATTGAGTTTAGTAACATTTAGGAGTAGGAGGGATTATAGGCGTGTCGTTATATTTGCGCTGCCTATTGCTGTGACATCATACAAGTGAGAGCGTTGTTGTACATTCCCATACATTCATTTATTTCTCAGTCTACCACAAAATTTAAATTGACCACCACAAATAGATGTTTGCACATCGCGTTTATCACTACCTCTGTCTCACATGACAGTTTTTGTACAAACACCCGTGGCATGAGTCAACGCGCTCCGCTGAGCCTCATTTAAGTTGCATTGGAAAAAAAACTGTTATGTGTTTCTGATTCACAACCTGTGGATGTTTTTCATCGCTAAAATGGAGTTTGGGAACTTACAGCAAAGCACAGATTACAACAGGTTTTCTCGAGACAGCGCAAGCTAGCATGAAGGTAAAGCCAAACTTTTACATTATAGCGATGACGCTGGTAGTGACGATTCTCTCACACCAATCAGTGATCTAGAGTGTTTTCGCTTCACGTTTTGGGATCAGTTGGGTCGCTTGGAATCCCAACCGAGGTGGTACTAAAAAAAAGTATTGGGTACTACGTACTGCACCCAGTGGAAAAGCCCCCAAAGTAAGCTGACCAAAGACCAAATCGTGGGGTACTATGGAAAAGCGCCATTAGATGAATGTGTCCTATACCAGCCTCATCACTGCTGGTTTTATTTAATTTGCCTTTATGTTTAGGAGCTGAATGATGAACAGTGGAAACAGGCTATGGACTACCTCAGTGCTGTAACTGAACTCAACTATATGACACAGATTGTTATAATGCTGTACGAGGATAATAACAAGGTAATCAGACCTTACTAACCAAAAAAAGTCAAAATCCTACTCATTGTAACTGCTAAAAAAGTGTGTCTTTATCTCTCTTCTTTATCTGTAGGACCCTTCCTCAGAGGAACGCTTCCATGTAGAGTTACACTTCAGTCCGGGGGTAAAGGGGTGCAAGGATGAAGATAATGCTCCAATGGGTTTTGGGTTTCGACCTGCCTCCTCCGAGGTGTGTATCTATTTATTGCAAACTATACTAATTTAGGATGTTATAAGCTAGTTTATACAAAATCCTTTTCATTTCACATACAACAGAACCATGAGAAACAAACAAACCCAGGCAGTCTTGAGGACCTTTCCCAAGATGAACCCGACAGGGCGGCGGTGTCTGAACCAATAAGCATTCAAAGGAAGTCGCCACTAATCCGCAATCGCAAGGCTGGATCTATGGAGGTACAGTGTAGTACTATACTGTGAAATCGTTACATTTTTTGTTATTAAAACATTTTCTTTTATCGGAGGTTAACAAAATATGAGATATTCAGTCCCTCCACAAAACGCGATTATGCGATCGCATGATTCAATGCATAATCAGCCAAAGTCTGCATATTTATGCGGGGGCCGCATTTTTTAAATACGTCGCACTTTCGACGCATAAATTGCAGATTTCTGCTCGCAAACTATGCGGGGCTTGCATGATTTCATAATCCCTGCATTTTTGTAGCAAAAATTCATATATATTTTAGCAGAAAGTTGAAAAATTATGCATTTACTTCACATACTTCGCAGCCATGTCCCCACTTGTCATGGGAATGTTAGGAAGTGACGTAATTACGTGACGTGAACATCAATGAAAAGATGCAAACAGTTTTGGCAAGTTGACGCAGTTTTGGCAAGTTGCCGCAATTTCATAGCATAAAATTGCATAAATGTCCCGCATATTCCATCGCATTTTTTAAGAAAACGTGCCGCAAGATCAAGAACTTTTGCCACAACAATCACAAAAAAACTCAGCGTTTTTCTGGAAGGACTGAACAATGGGCCGTTATGGGTGCCATGCTGTATATTGTAAATATAACAGCTATTAACCAGTCATCATCCGGAATCCAAACTTGCCTCTTTATTGACCTATTTTAATATTTTTCTGTGTTATGTGTCTTTCTTTTCTATCCTCCCAGGTTCTTTCAGAGAGCAACACATCTTCCCGCGGAGCCGCCTTTCGTATCTTCCCATCGACTTCTCGCCAGTCCCCTGAGATCAAACCCAGCGGGCTAGGTGGGAATCAAATTTCATGTGTTGTTTTTCGGTTTTTCTTTTGCAAACACACTACAAATCTCTCCTGTCAACAGTCTCTGTGGAAAAACCTCACCTTTTCATACATGCTCTGGCCACAATGACCTTTGAGACCATTGACTAGTTTGAGTGTAGCATCAATGGTGTAGTTTAAAGACCCTGCCAAGTGTATTCAGAGCAGAGATCAAATCCTGCCGTGTCCACTGTGCCAAAAATGTGTCCACGCTGGCAGTCGGAGTTTAAATTTGGCTACTGTCAGGTCTCTGTATGCTATTCTTGTTTGTATATCCAAAGATACTGTGAGGTGGTACAATACTGACTTAACCAGGTTGGTTTTGGAGGGGCATGATGAGCTTGATGTATTTATTACTCACAAAAGATTTATAATTTGATCACTTTTTGTGCATGTCGAATTTTGCATGTCTGGGTCCTCAAGCAAAATCCTATTGAGGAGTGTAAACAAATGTAACTTTTTTAGTACTGCCACCTAGTGGCGAAAGTTGGTTTTCTTACAGGCATACAGATTTACTCAAATTACGCTGTCTAATTATACATGTTTTGTGTGGGTTTCAATGGGTCTTGTATGAAAGGATCGTCTGTGTACCTGTAGATGAGCTTGACTACTATAAAAGACTTTTGTGCATGGTAACCCGTGAAAACTAACCAGTACTAACCCCACTTCCCAACTCCTCCACCCTCGCCCCCTCCCCACACACAGGCGCCCAGTGTGCAGGGCTTTTCAGCGCCTCCTTCCCCAACCTGAGAGATCTAGCACCACGAGCTCCCCGCAAAAAGACCGCCTCTCACAGGAGTCTGTCTTCTCGAGGTGGTATGTCCAGATTGCACACACACATACATGCAAAACGTTATGATCTGACACACCTAAAGACCTACAAAAACGTACAAAAAATTCTGTTAATCCTGTACAGATCATTTAAAATAGAAAAAAGGTGCAAAGGAAAAGTGTGTACAGTGATTTCTGTGTGCGATTAGCACCACCAAACAAACACTCCCTCTGTCTTCCATTTGTCAGCAAAACAGATCAATCCCATCGTAAACCATGAGCATTTGGTTTGGCCAAATATCCAGCCTGGTAGGACCACTCAAACAGCTTGCATTTTTGCTTGCATGAACAATCCGTCTGAATGCTTGAAATGCATGCTGGGCCTCAGACTCATCTAGCTGTTATATTTCTGTTCTAGACCATGCTTACAACTGCTTACAATCTTTTTAATTAGATGGTTGTTTACTTTTAAAGCTACACATAACTAGTAATGTTTAAAACATTTGTTTTACACTGTCTGAGAAAATGGTCCAAATATGTACCCTGGGGCTGTACCTTTTCAAAAAGTACACATTTGTACCTAAAAAGTTCATTTTGGTACCAAAGAGAGCTTGTTAGTATCCCATAGGTACATATATTTTTTTAAAGGTGTATATAATGGTACCAAATGTATACATATATGTACCTAAATAAATGCTACATATTAGGAACTTTTTTTAAGGTACTGCCCCAGTGACAGCTAGGATACATAGTCCATTTTTTCTGCTTGATCTCTAGGATGCACATTATTTAAATATTTTTATAATTTTTTTCTCTAGAATGCATAATATGGATTTGCTGTTAGCACTACAAACCCAATGTGGTTTAAACAGATGACTTAGACAAATTGAAGAGCTCCGATGCAAAACCCTCCAAGTGCGTCTAACCTTTTTTTGTAAATGAGGATTTTTTTATCAGACTCTTAAAGGAATAGTCTACTCGTTTGCCATATTAAACTATTTTATTACCTAAACCTAGACGAATTAATACATACCTATCTTTTTTCAATGCGTGCACTGTACAGCGTGTTATGAATGTGTTAGCATTTAGCCTAGCCCCATTCATTCCTATGGTACCAAAAAAAAGTTTTATTTTGTGGCACCATACTAACTGGTATAACTCCTCATGTAACAGTCTTTAAATAGGGAAAACATGGAAGTGTTTGGTGGCTTTCCTGTTTGGTACCATAGGAATGAATGGGGCTAGGCTAAATGCTAACACATTCATAACACGCTGTACAGAGCACACATTGAAAAAAGATAGGTATGTATTAATTCGTCTAAGTTGAGGTAATAACATAGTTTAATATGGCAAAAGGGTAGACTATTCCTTTAATGGATTCTGCCAAAAAACAGTATTTCTGAATGGCTTGAGGCTGGGATAAAGCGGATTTAACATATAATATGCAGTGTTGGGGAAAGTTACTTCGAAAAGTAATGCATTACAATATTAAGTTACTCCAAAAAAGTAACTAATTACGCTATCTAGTTACTTTTCATGGAAAGTAATGCTTACGTTACTTTTTAGTTACTTTTGCGTTACTTTTGGCTGAGGCTTGATCTCTTTCAGGCCTTGCGGTTGGTTTTTATGACTGAGAAGTTCTGCATTCAGAAATTGCATATTTTATCACAAAAATGTCAGAAAAAAGTTTCTGACTCAAACTTTTCCCGCTCAAGCGCACACGCATAGAATGCATACTTATATGTGACTACGTTCAGTTTAATTCAGTACATAATTTTTTTAAATCAAATTTATTAAACTGAAAAGTAACTTGCATTACTTTTTAAAAAAGTAACTCAAATATTAATGTGTACATTTAAAAGGTAATGCGTTACTTTACTCATTACTTCAGAAAAGTAATATTATTGCGTAATGCGCGTTACTTCTAATGCGTTACCCCCAACACTGATAATATGTGCCGGTTAATGTCATTATTTTATTTTTGACAGAGGTGGCATTTTGACGGCTTTTGCATCTGAGCTCCTTAATTCTTTTCCCCCAATTACTTAACAGACTACAAGATTCTGATCTTTGCTACCTTAAAATTACAAAGGGCGGTTTCCCAGACAGGGTTATCTAGTTCCAGACTAAAATGCAGGTTTGTGCTGCTCTAATTTTAACATATATCAGTACCATTGTTTTGTCTCAAGATGCACCCCAGTATAGTTTTTTTGTAAGGTTTGTTTGTAAAAACTACTTTAATGTCCTAAAATAACAAAGGGCTGGATTAATTTAAACCCTGTCTGGGAAATGGCCCCAAAATGAGCAAAAATTTCTTAAAGCTGCAATCCGTATCCTTTTTCTCTCTGTTAACAAATGTGACGCAAAGATGAAAGGTGCAAACTCGTTTTCGATAATTTTTTACCTTCAAATATTTATGGATCACAGCTTAAGATTTTACAGATGACTTATTTGCTCACATTCTTTGGCGTGATCTTCCAGATTAGTGATTTGTTTAATGCAAAAGGTAATATTTTAACATCCTGACACTTAAAAAATTTGCATTGATTGTTTGCATTGAATATGTGATACGCTAGTATCACGTTATCATTTTGCTTGTTCTATGAAATCAAATCTCCTTTGTTAGTAGCACTAGCAGATTTTTTCCACAGGGTGTCACTGTGTCTCTGAGATGGAGTGGCGTCTCATTTACAACATTTGAAATTCCACCTAAAATACTGCCATGTCATTCTGTCACACCCAAAAAGACATTCTAGCACTAAGAATTCTGGGAATTTTGTTTTGACCATCTGTTGTTATTGTGTTTATCACTTCCTCACTGACTCGTTTCATTGACCTGCTGCTTGATATACTGTACAATAGATGGTTTTATGAGTGACAGAACAGTTTGGCAGGTGTGAGGAATATGAATGCTGGTTGCTGTACATGAGGCTGAATTTATTTTCAGGATAAACCTATGAGGAGAGGGGCACCGTGACATTAGTAACTCCGAGCGCCTCTTTTTTTCCCATAGAGCTGCTGTCTATGCCGGCAGTAAAGCGGTTTTCTGTGTCGTATGCCAGGCATCCGACTAACGGTATGTCCGGAGTCTCTGAGTCCATGTTTTTGACCTTGTCTTTGCATGCCCAGTGCCCGCTGCGGTTGTTTCACTGTAGCATTTGTAATTTAGCCCCGTTGTGAATCTAAGAGGTTAATTTTGTCACCACCTGTTTGAAATAATTTCTCACAAGACACACCCATCTTAATTCAGTCTTCCTTCTGATTGGCACTTTGCATGGGTTTTTACCCAATATATCTTTCTTGATATATTGTTGTTGTTTGTGTGGAAAATCATCGTGCACTGATTCATGAAAATGCGTGAGCACTTTTCTTTTAAATTTGTGCAGAAAAACATTTCCTTTAGTACATCAGGTGGATGATCAGTGAAGATCTTTATTATACAGTATATCATTGTTCATAAGTGTATGCTGTTTTTGTAATCAACTCTTTTGCACAGTTAATTGGAGCTGTGCTTAATTTTGCATGCCAATCATAGCTTGGCTTTGTCACCCACTGGTAACGGGGGATTTAAAGGGGTCATGATCTGAGAATTCAAATTCTCCTTAATCTTTTAACCGTTTAGAGGCCGCTATACTATAAAAAACCCTGTAAGTTTCAAAATATAGACGGTTTCATCGGACGCACGTGATACACGTCTGGATCCGAACCTTACTTCCGGTTTCGTTTTTTTAATGGTCTGACTAGTTACTAAACTGATCTCTTGAACGAATGCCTCGTCGAAAATAACAAATGTTTTGGTTTCCTAGGTAATCTATGTGTTGTTTTTTTGCTTGTTATATAAATAAACTATGTTTAAAGAACTTTGTTGTTATTTATTCTTAACGGAGTTTACCGGAAGTTACGTGCGGACCGCGACAGCCGCTTGTTTATGTTGTTTCTGCTGAAACGGTCTATAATACTTATATTTGAACCAAGGTCAAAATACGACTCATTTTGAAAAGTAAATATGATGTCACAGTAATGTGAAAGACGGCCTCTTTGAGAATATCTACACCTTTTTAAATAAATACAATGTGCAATTCCACACATAGAGACAGAGCGCAGCGCGTCATAACCTGAAAACCACGCCCACCGGGGAAAACAATCCAACCGTCTCCATTGACTTTGTATTGCGAGAGGCTGCCTCTTTGTCATTTCTGGCTTATAACAAAAAACTGAATAATGCCTAAAAGCTGCTGTGTGACAATATGTACAGCTAACAAGCCAAAAAATCCAGAAATAAGTTTTTTTTTAAGCTGTCGAGCCGTAAAACCCAGCCTTTAAGGAGATAAAAGTGGATCGCCGACTACGTTTCCCCCTAGTTGGCGCAGTTCTACGAATAGGAGTACTATGAAAAGTTGCCTGTATCCACTTTTGTGTCATTAAACGCTCGTTTTTTTAGGTCAACAGCTTATAAAAACTTATTTCTTGTTTTTTTGGCTTGTTAGCTGTAAACCTTGTCGCACAGCAGCTTTTAGGTATTATTCTGTTTTTAAGTTTAATCTGTAAATAAGTTTTTATAAGCTGTCGACCCCAAAAAACGAGCGTTTAAAGACACAAAAGTGGAAACAGGCAACTTTTCATAGTACTCATATTTAAAAACTGCGTCCACTAGGGGGAAACTTAGTCGGTGATCCACTTTTATCTCCTTAAAGGCTGGGTTTTATGGCTCGACAGCTTAAAAAAAACTTATTTCTGGGTTCTTTGGCTTGTTAGCTGTACATATTGTCACACAGCAGCTTTAAGGCATTATTCCGTTTTTTTCCGCCAGAAATGACAAGGAGGCAGCCTCTCGCAATACAAAGTCAATGGATACGGTTGGATTGTTTCCCCCCCGGTGGGCGTGGTTTTCAAATTTGCATAACTGCGCTCTGTCTCTATTCACATACAGGGGACGTTAAAACTGTTTACATTTGCAACACTGTTACCCAATAATAGAGACAGAGCGCAGTTATGCTAATTTGAAAACCACGCCCACCGGGGAAAACAATACAACACTCTCCATTGACTTTGTATTACGTGTGGCTGCCTCCTTGTCATTTCTGGCTTACAAAAAAAAACAGAATAATGCCTAATGCGTCTTTCACATAGGGTGCGGTGTGCGCTGCGCTCGCCGCTATGTTCAGCGCAGGCAAGCGATTTGTGCTCTGATGACCAGACCAAAGTAGGCGGGGTTTTCAAATAAATTACTACAGTGTTTATATTTGCGTTAAATAGTCGATGAGGAATACAGAGACTGATGTTGCTTTTCTCCGTTTCACGTAACTTTAAGCTGCCTACCTACAACAAGCCACTTGAATTAAAACACACCTGACATGCCAACTTGAATTGCTACGTGTTTCCATGGCACGGCTTTCCTTCCGATGTCTCTGTAGGAGTATAAACTTGTATTATAAAGCTCCGGGAATTCCGAGTATAAGCTTTTCGTCCATTTTGCTTGTTTGGATGCCCCGTTTCTATTGGCCGCGCGGGTAATCGTCACAGAGCGCAGCGCAAAAGTTAAACTATTTTGAACTTTGACCGCGGCTTGAGCGCAAGCTGCGCTCGTGCTTTGCTCGACGCAAAGAAAACCGCCCTCACGCAGCGCAAGCCATTGAAATTAATGGGTTTCATAGCGCAGCGCACACCGCGTCCTATGTGAAAGCCGCATAAAAGCTGCTGTGTGACAAGGTATACAGCTAACAAGCTAAAAAACCCAGAATACTGTAAGTTTTTATAAGCTGTCGACCCCAAAAAACGAGCGTTTAAAGACACAAAAGTGGATCGCCGACCACGTTTACCTCCAGTGGTTCGTAGTTCTAATATTAGTAGTACTATAAAAAGTTGCCTGTATCAACTTTTGTGTCTTTTAATGCTAATTTTTTATGGTCGACAGCTTATAAAAACTTATATTTGGTTTTGGCTTGTTAGCTGTACATCCTTGTTATAAGCCAGACATGATGCGACCTCTCGCAATTGAGACGAAGGGATTGTTTTCCTCTCGGTGGGCATGGTTTTCAGGTTATGACGCATTGCACTCTGTCTCTATGCAACACACTGCAGTGGTTTAAAAAACTTATTGTTTACTAATTACGATGTTTCCTGGTAAAAACCTTTTTAACACTATTAGTGGACCACAGAGAACAGTACGCAATTACATAATAAGCCAGTTCATGACCCCTTCAAGGATAGTTTACCAAAAAAGTCTGTTCATCTGTTGAACACACAAGATGTTTTGAAGAACATCAACATTGCTTTCTTCAATACAGTAAAAGTGGATGGGGGATCAGAGGCTGTCAAGTTTCAAATAGGCCCCACAATAGCATAGGAGTCCATAGGAGGAAGTCATGGTGTCTATTCTAAGTTTTCTGAAACCATACAACTACAGTATTCTGTAACTAGTGGCCATTCACTTTTCTTATAGAAAAACAGCAGCTGGGACAATCTGCTATAAACAAACTCATTTTGTGTTTCACAGAAGAGATCAAAAAAACTCACAGGTTTTATTTGATGAAAGGTTTAGAAAATACGGTACTTTAGGAAATAATGGAAATAGGAAAGGACAGAATTCTCATCTTAGGGTAAACTGTTCCTTTAACATTAGTTTTACAGTACCATGTGATGAAACATTTTGCTTATGATGATCAAAACAATTTCTCTTATTCTGTTCATCTGGCGAAAGACGCTGCCGTTTTGTATCAAGCATTTATGAAGCATTGACTTGTAATTGTTTTAAAATAGAGATTTTCGTATAGAAGTTTCATATAGACTTCAATTTTTAACCTAGCAACCATAAATATCTCCAAGATGTAATAATGTTTTTTTCTCATGAAACAAATCATAGTACTTGTGAAATCAGAACCATCGTGAAGCAAATATTCCTTAAATATGGACATGCCTGTAGGGAATCTAGTTTAATCAGGTTTTATGAGGTTGGGGATTTTATGTAATAACGATTGAAGCCTTGGGAAAAGTGAAATGAACTATGTTTATTTCATGTGACAGTCCAACACCCCTTGAGGGAAACTAACCAGTCCATACCTTCAAACCAGCCATTACCATTGCTGCGTCCGAAACCGCCTACTTCCATACCATATAGTAGGCGAAAAGCAGTAGGTGAGGCAAGTAGTATGTCTGAATACATAGTATATTCCAAATACAGTTTGCGAAAGTACCCGGATGACCTTCTATTTCCGGTTAGATTTTAAGTGTGCATACAACGGACACTTCACTATCCCATGATGCCCTGGGAGAGGAGTTATCCAACGAAGAAAAAGAGGTGTCGTCATATTAGGAAATGGTGGAAAGCGGAGATGTGGCTGTATTCGCGTGACGTGAATACAACGTATGTCACGTGATGTATCAAAATGGCGGATGTAGTACGTCCTAATCGCATTCATACTACCTGGATTCATACTATACAGTACCTACTGTTTTAACAGTCAGTAAGTAGGTACTTCATCTCATTCAGTATGTATTGAATAGTATGCGGTTTTAGACGCAGCCCATGTGTTCCCCCTCAATATGTATTATTTTAATTAGTGTTTTATTTATGTGCCAATCATTTCACCAGTGTATTAAAGGGATAGTTCACCCAAAAATTAAAAAAATGTCATCATTTTCTCACCCTCAAGTTGTTTCAGGAGGATATTTTGAAAAATGTTAATAACCAGATCTGGGGCACTATTCACTTATTATTTATAGTATTAGTAGTATTAAAGGAATAGTCCATTTTCTTAAAAGACCATCATGTCATCCAAAATGTTGATGTCTTTCTTTGTTCAGTCGAGAAGAAATTATGTTTTTTGAGGAAAACATTGCAGGATTTTTCTCATTTTAATGGACTTTAATAGAGCCCAACATTTAATACTTAACTCAACACTTAACAGTTTTTTACAACGAAGTTTCAATGGACTCTAAACAATCTCAAACGAGGCATAAGGGTCTTATCTAGCAAAACGATTGTCATTTTTGACAAGAAAAATAAAAAATATGCACTTTTAAACCACAACTTCTCGTTAAGGTCCGTTCCTGTGATACGCCAGCGTGACCTAACGTAAATGCGTAGTGACGTAGGGAGGTCACGTGTTACATATATGAAACGCACATTTGCGGACCATTGTAAACAATAAACTGACACAAAGACATTAATTAGTATCATTCCACAAACAACAACATCGGAACGGTCCTCTTTCTCAACACTTGTAAACACTGGGGCGTAGTTTCGCGTTCGTCCACTGTGAACTCTTGACGTCATGACGTATTGCGTGGGGTCACGCTGGTGCATCACGACCGGACATAGACGAGAAGTTGTGGTTTAAAAGTGCATATTTTTTATTTTTCTTGTCAAAAATGACAATCGTTTCGCTAGATAAGACCCTTATGCCTCGTTTGGGTTCGTTTATAGTCCTTTGAAACTCAGTTGAAAAAAACTGTTCAGTGTTAAGTATTAAGTGTTGGGCTCTATTAAAGTCCATTAAAATTAGAAAAATCCTGCAATGTTTTCCAAAAAAAACATAATTTCTTCTCGACTGAACAAAGAAAGACATCAACATTTTGGATGACATGGTGGTGAGTAAATTATCTGGATTTTTTTTTCAAGAAAATTGACTATTCCTTTAATAGTATTTTTGTTCCTACTATGGAAGTCAATAGTGCCCCAGATCTGTGTTTTAACAAACAAACATTCTTCAAAATATCTTCCTTTGTGTTCAGCAGAACAAAGACATTTATACAGGTTTGGGATGACTTTATAGTGAGTAAATGATGTCAGAGTTTTCATTTTTGGGTAGCCCTTTAATGCTGTACATGTAAACCATACAGATTAATTGTTTAGTTAAATACATCTAGCATAGATTTAATGTTAATAGAACAAACAGCTTTGAGAACAAACACTTCTCGATAGATTTGCTCCACACCAGGCTTGTAATCATACTGAATTGCGTCTGAAAATAGTTGTAGGCTCTGTAAAGACATTCATTTGGAGTTATTAATTATACACTGCTGAGTCATTCAGGGAAAAGCATACCAGCAGGGGCTAAAACGGATGAACCGCAGATCTCCTCTTCTTCTCCATCATCATCGCATTTTCTCTCTGTTCGCCCCAGCTTGAATTTTCAGCCCACTCTGTCCCGCCTCCTTGCTTACCTCATGCCTCTCTCACATCTTCACAGTCGTCTGTTACTTATTGCACTCATGTCGTTACAAATGTCGTGTTAATGACAAAATTCTCCATTTTCACAGACGTTCTTTAATTTATGAATGAGAAATAGGTTTTAGCAAGTGAAGTTGTTTGCAGTGTTTGTTTGGGGGAATTTCATTCTGATAAATCGGTCTTTCATATTCCTCTTTGCTCTTTCCGCTCTCCCAGAATTCCTCCTCTCAAATGTTTGTTGTCCTCTGTTGGGTTTTACCGCCTAACTTCTGTTCTAGGGGCAGGACCCTTTAAAAATGTCCTAAAATGTACAATATATATAATATTATTATTTATATATATATATATATATATATATTTGTTGAATAGATTTTATATTTAGATAGATTTTATATATAAAAATAACCCAGCATTTTTTTTGAGTGTATACATTTTGTACCAATATGTATCTTTGAGGTACTAATGTGAACTCTCTGCTTTATCTACTAACTGCTTTTTTACAGTTTCTACTGTATTTCATGACTTGTTTGCTTCTTTTATGCTAATTGAGCTTTTTTTCTGCTGGCTAACTCCTCTCTTTAATGTCCTATATTGTATATTCCTTTTTCATAACGCATGTCTGTACGTTTGGCTTGGCGAAGACAGCTTGCTTACTTGCATGTTGATGCCTACATAGAGTAAGTATATTAACAGCTTGTGTAACAGCTAAACTAAGGTTGTAGTTTTTAATTGTTAAATCGGAGAGCTGCCACGTCAGGATTTAGTTTCTTGTAAATATGACCATATGGTGGGGCCAGACAGCATTTCACCTTAATTTGCTATGCAAAACAAGTCAGCCTTACACATTTTATATTAGTGGAGTTAAAGGAACAGATCAACAAAAAAATGAAAAATCTTCACTTTTGTTTTTTGTCAAGCTCTTGTGCTGTTTGTTCAATGGAACACAAGAAAATGAGTTTAATAAATTCTTCATGCGGATACGACCACACATGACAGTTCATTGTGACCTCAGGTTGTCAAGCCTCAAATAGCTTTAGATGATAATGAAATATAATGCAATTTCCTCCTTTTTTAAAAACTTGACAGCTTGTGGTACAGTATGTTTTTTTGTGTCTTTAATTCATTCCCCACCAGCCATTATTTTGAAAAGTTGCCCGCCAGCATTTTTTTCGTGATTTTCACAAAAGTTTCACAAAATGCCTTCCAGGAAAATTTTCTTCTAAAAATATATAAACATACAAATATATCAAATGAAAGAACAGACCCTCTGCTCTCAAACCAATATTGAATATGGGATATTGAAATGGCGGCTGTCGTTGAGAGTGGTGTTCCAGGAGGAGTGTGTTTTGGACCATCTGTTTGTGTTTCTCTTCTGCAGGGTTCGAAGGTTGCTCTATGGTGCCCTCTATCTATCCACTGGAGACACTGCACAACTCGCTGTCTCTGAAGCAGGTGGACGAATTCCTCACAGGAGTGTGTAAAAATGGGAGCGAGACACAATTCAAGAGGATGAAATGTAAGCGGACGCACACACGCACTCACATTTGCATGCACACCATCTGGTTGAAGGGACAGTTTGGCCAAAATATAATGCTAATATACCATTTCATGAACAAGTTTCATTTTTTAAAGGGGAAATATCATGAAAATCTGACTTTTTTCCTGATTAAGTGCTAAAATTAGGTCTCCGGTGCTTGTATCAACCTAAAAAAATGGAAAAAGGACAACGCTGTAACTTAGTTTTGGTGAACTTTCTCTGCAAGAATGTGATAAAATAGGTCATTGAAATTTCGCTCCCCTTGTGATGTCAGAAGAGGATAAAACCACCCCTAATGTGCACTATCCAACCACAGCACTGCCATTTAGTGCAGAGATCGGCTCATTTGCATTTAAGGACACACCCAAACACGGCACATATCTATATTATATTTGAACTAAAACTTTACTTATGTGTTCTGGAGACACCAAAGGTTTATTTGACATCTTAAAAAAGTCTTGTGAACTGTGCCCTTTAATAGTTCACAAATCATACATCATACTCTCTTCTCTTATGAATTAATCACGTAATAATAATAATAATAGAGTGAAATTTTTGTGTGCTTTTATTAATTTGTATCTCTGTAGCTCTGTCTGCCATGTTTGAATCCCATGCTGAGCCCTCCATAGATGTTGAAAGTCAGGAGACTCCTGTGTCCACCCCGGTACAGTCAAGCCAACCACCTGACAGGCCTCTCTGGTGTGAGTATACTTCAACATATCACCTGTCATTCAAAGCATATGTTAGATGATCATTACACTAAAGTACACCATGCTCTGTTATACTATACATGTACTGATAATCAGCTTAAAGCCCCCTCTTAATCCATCATTCTTATTGTACAAGAAATTAGCGTTAAATTTGGTTCAAAGTAGGCACGCATCTTTCAAGTTGTCTGAGCTTATTTTTGGTTTTAGCTCTCCCATTTAGATAACTGTTGTTGGCGCACAATTTCCTCTGAGAGTTTGGTGATTAATGTGCAGCCTTAGCAGCTCAGTTAAAGAAAATCTAGGTTGTGTTAGTCTTTGCTTCGTCTGTCTCTTTTAATCATTTACTGTAGTTTGTTTTTTGAATACAGCAGAAACATGCTGAAAGAAAAAAGTAAAATAGTATTTGTGCTTGTTATGGTAACATTGTGTACCATAGTATTGATAGGGGGCAGGGTTTCTCTATCTATACTGACGGATTTCAGGTGATCTCCTGGCTTTCTATGCCATTTTGCACCTTGTTTTCTTCAAGTGTTCTATAGACCAATTTAGAGTAGACGTCACAGCGCGCGCAATGCGGTTGCAGAAAAACAGTGGAAATGAATTAGACACGAGTGAAAAGAGCAAGATAACTCACTAGAAAATGTCCTGTTGTGCTGTTAAGTGTCAGAATAAGAATGCCAAAAAAGATGGCTTTCATTTTTATAGAATACCATCGTCAAAGAGATCATTTGAAGATAAACGTAGGTGTTTATGATTACAATAAGCCTTTAAACGGACAGAATGGACGAGGAAATCATGTGGAAATCTTTTAATAATTAGAATAGAAAATAAGTAGAGAAGATGTCCGGTGTTCTGTCGAAGTCTGTTCCCCGATGTGTTTCTTATAGCGTTTTTATCACGTTACAATTATAATTTACTAAGAAAGAAATAATAAAAAACAGGAAAATTATGAAATATTTAATAAACGCTATTATATATAATACATGATAATATTGCTTTTACATGTACTTTAGCGATTCAGACTGTAAAAATATTTGATTTAGCAAAAAAGAACAATGCATATACATTACATACATGCATATCAGTAGCCAAGCCATTTAAACTTTTTATCTATCTAAAAAAATAAACGTAATGTGATTAAAACGCTATAAGAAACATTGCACTAAAGGGAAACATAAAGGAATCAGACTTCGACAGAACACCGGATCCATAAAAATCACGGTTTAATGCTAAAACACTTCACAACCCTACTGCGGAGCAGTCACTTTCTGCAACCAGTTTGGCTCCGCCCACAAAAAACGTCATCTCTGTTTGCAAACACGAAACTGGTCTATACTTATTCCCTTTGTCATTTCACTTTATTTATTATGACTCAACTTGTATACTTAAATGTTCTGATTTCTTTGTATGAATTCAATATTTGGCTTGATGGCTACATCTGGTGGAAATTTTGTGTCAATAGCCCACTTAGAAATCCCCTTAATGATAAAAATGTCAAATACTTATTTTCCTCGCTGTAAGTTCCACAGGGCTCTATATGTAGGATAATACAGAGTAGATATCAGTTGTATAAATGCTTGTGAATAATAAAGCAGTTTCTGAAACATTCCGTTTTTTTAAGGATCTAATTTGTATATGGGTTTGTATTTGCAGACAGCAGTGGTCCCGACAGCTCGGTATCCAGTGCCGGACCATCATCGCCATCTGTAACTGAGCCCACGTCAAACTTCGGATTCAACAGCGAGTAGACGTCATGGTTATATTTTTTCGCACTGATCCTATTTTAATTTTGCATTCTTTGCCTGTAGGACGGAGGTGATTTTATATGCAAGATGCTGATCTTGGATCACCATTAATGAGTTATCTGCTGCAAATAGGCTGCTACTGACTACAGAGGCACTTTAGCTGAAGTTTAACTCTTGCTCTGTCAGCAAATAGAGCCGTGAAACCAGTAATTAGCTCTTCTGCTGTATTTATGTACCCTGATGGAGTCGGATAGTAATTATGATTGTAGATTCAGTGGCAGAGCGACATTTTGGATCATAGTTATTGTCTCTTTGTTTTTTATTGTTATCTGACACCATGCATTGCACACAGTAATGCAAGTCGAAGTAAAGCCAAAAGGTGCATATAGACGTTTAAGAGCAAATGAAACAATGTAAAATGATCAAGGTCCCAATGATTTAAAGTGCCAGTTGATACAGTGTGATGTTTAAGTGCAATTTAATTATGCCACTATCCTTTTAGTTTATGTTTTACATTTTTTTTTACATTTATTGAGGTTTGATTTTGATCATTTGATTTTTTTATGCACTATATTTCGAGCTTTGAATAAAATTTTATTTTAAATATTGTACTGTAATACTGCAAAAGGTGTTGTTTGGGATTAAATAAATGTGCCTTAATTTTATGAGCTCCAGTAGTCTCTATCAAGAATGTTTTCAACTGTATACAATCTGCTGTTTATGTTCATTGTTTACTATGTAAAGTTTAACAAAAAATATTTAATTTTAATGAATCCTTCTATATTACGTAATAAAATATCTGATGTTTTAATTTGTTTGTGGTGTTTAACTTCAAAGCATAAAGACGTTACAGCAAGGGGTGATTATAATGCATAATAGATGTAAAAGATGATGGTATCTCCAAAACACACATCGCACTCAGCCAGACTAACATAACATAAACATTTCCTGAGCAATTGAGCAAAACATGAAAACTAACTCTGCTCTAACCATATCAAAACATTGTCTGCATGCACGAGTTGTCTCGGGGTTAATTGTGTGCTTTTGAAATTCAATCTGTGCTCTAAGCGACGCGAGTCAATGAGTGTGATGCAAAACAATGATGATGACTCATGCCAGCCCTCAGCTGTGCTGCTGTGTTGCTATGGCGACGGACTCGCTTACTGACTTCCACTGCGAGATGAGTGACTGCGCAACATTTGAATGTGTATGTGACACGCGAGTTATCACAGGCAGAGAGTGAGCTAATGAAGAAGTCGCACTGTGCATACTGTCATTTTCATTCATTTTGTGTAATAAGGCAAACGTCCTCTAGATATTTTTCCTCATGGAGTTGACCGTTTAGAGTGTAAAAAAATACAACGTTAGCCTCAGAGTTGCATACAGTAGCCGCTGCGAAGGTCGTACATAAAATCCTTGCAGAATGTTTAACACATTAAATTAATAGTTCAGCGAAACATGACTTTGTCAAATCTCCAGAACATGTTTATAACGCCATATTTAAATTTACATTGCTGGTTTGTGTTGTTTACATTAGGCTTGTTTGACTTCATGTAGCACTGCAACATCTGACAAGCGGATGACGTCAAAGTACCGCAAATTAGACTTCTCCATATGAGTTTTCGAATCGCTCTCGCGATATTTTGACGTCATCCGCTTGTCAGTTTGTGGGCAGCGCGAGTCGAACGAGCCTACTATTACAGGACGGAGTGTTTGCTTAATAAGTTCAAACGTTTGTTAATCGTTTTCTCTCACAAACGTATCGTTTCACTTCAGAAGACATTAATTGATCCACAGGAGTCATTTAGACCACTATGCAATGGCATTAAACTCTCACTGTTATTTTATGCTTCAGTAGGCCTAACCTTACATCAAATAACTACAACAAAATATCCATCTAGGATGGCATGAGGGTGAGTAACTTAAATATGAGATAATTTTTATTTCCTCTAAACTATTGCTTTAACCAACCATGTAAGTTAAATAACAAAATGTATCATTGCACCCTTACATTCACCCTTGAATTCCCGCCTGTTAGTAGCCTAATGCAAAATGGACTGTCATAGCAACAGGTTTTAGATCAGCATGTCATGTATGGGTTGTGTAAGATCGATGGCAAATTACTAAGTGTGTCAACAACTAGTACACCCAAAAACAACATGGGTTTTATTCTTGGATTTCAGGTTTCCCCAAAGAAAACATACTAAATTGCAGTGGTGGCCGGTGACTTTTTTTTCGAGGGCGCTCGATGCAAAGTTTGTCACAACATGTATGTAGCCCGTTGTGTGTGGTTCGTAATTTCAAAATATGTGTTCTGCGCATTGAGTGATCCTATGGGCATCACGTGTCTTGTCAAAAGAAGTGCCTGCTGCAGACGCGTCTAAAGGGTTTATGATAAAAGAGGCGCTCGCGTTTGCCAGAAACTTGCACAACCTCATGTGTAATAAGAGTTTACTGTTAAGGGAGTGTCTTGCGTGTATTTTGTGAACGTGAGCGTCTTTTTTTTTAATCATAAACGGTTTTGACGCGTGTGCAGCAGGCACTTATTTTGACAAATCACGTATTGCACATGGTTGACAAGATGCAACAAACCCATATTTTGAAAACACAAGGCACTCCGAACACTTATTTCGCATTTGCGCCCCTCGGATTGGCAGTCACGAGTCGCCACTGCTAAATTGTCCTTAAAAGCGGGGTGCATGCATGATCTCTAAAAGCCGATGTTGATTTTTGAAATCACCTAAACAAACACACCCCTACCCTAATAGAATCTGGACCTTCTTTTGATAGACCTGCCCCACACATACGCAACCCCAGGCACCGATGTTGGTTAGTAGACATGCTGCTGCTGATTGGCTACTCGGCCCAAATCCCTTTTCCAAAGTGTTTTTCAAAAATCATGCACCCCGCCTTTAAGTGTGCGTGTGTGAATGTATGAGTGTGAGTCCTGGAATGACAAATGCTGTCTATCTGCCTTAATTGAGATACAGTATAGGACAAGCAGGATTGGAGAATAGATGTATTGACAGCTTGTAAAAAATAACACACACAAAGAGTTTTCCAAATTTTCCTTAATGTTTTTATTGATGATCACCTGGATGGTTTCCCTTTACAGTAAATTAGCAGAAGTCTACATTTAAGCTTTAAATACAGAATGTGGAGTATTGCACTAAAGAATAGAAGAAACTAAGATTCATACAGCGCCAAAGAACAAAGAAATATCACAGCATCTTTTCAACAACATCTCAGGGCAAACAGAAGCCAAGCCCGATAATATGCATATTTCAGTACCATAAAGACAATTAGCTTGTTCAAATATATCTTCTTAAAATATTTGTATTTTATTTCTGATTATTAAACGATTACATTCAGTATAACTAATAAGGTCACATGCAAAGATCACGCATATATAACAATATGGCCAAATAAGTCCATCACATGATAAAAATAAGTACTTGGAGAATTTATTTGAAGAAGTATGGTAGTCTTTGTTACCTTACCAAAAGTAAATTACAATGACCATAGGATTTTCTTGAAAGAAATTATATCACGTCAATGACTGTCAGCTATTTTAAGTACTATGTACAGGTTTTGCCATTTGTTTTTATTTCCATTTTGGCATTTCAAGTCATATTCGAGAAAACCCTCACATCTGTAGCGTTTTGCGTATTAGTACAGAAGTTGTGAAACAGCCCTCTGCAAACCAGTTTATTGAAATTATTATTTTTTAAGAGAGTAGTGAAGTACTGAACTCAGCATTAGCTTGAGATGTACATTAATATTTTGACACGAGTCACTCTTCATCCAGAACCTTTGTTCTTCTGTGACCCATTTTCTGAGGTTTATCCGTTCCATGTGCATATTTTGCTAGTTCTTTGTTTTGATCAAGCAAACTTTTACATTCAAAAATATTATTTAAAGTTAGTGCAATCATCTTCAGCACAGATGCTTTTGTGTAAAGAATTCACAGCTAATCAACAAGACCATGTAGTACTTGTTCCTAAGGCCAGGTATTTAAAATCAAATAAGAAAATATATTCACACCAAAGGACAGGACAGATTCAGCCCATTTTAACAAGCTGTCTAGCAAAGAAATAGATTTTAGTCTCAGTGTTGCTTTAATTTATGTATATTGTTGCGATTATGCATGATGTTTATCTGTATTTTACCAAAATACAGTTACTGATACTAGTTTAATCTAGTTTAAAAATGCTGGGGGTTCAACCCATGGGTGGGTTAAACCAATAGTTTTCAAACTGGGGGGTTGGGGGTGCGAGATGATGAGTGTACTGTCTTTTTAGGTCAGGTAAATTCTTAGGCTTTTACCACCATATCATGTGCGTTCACAGCTAGTACGAGTACACAAAGATTCCACCATTTTGATGATAAATTTTGATTAATTTTAAGTCCACTGCAATGAATAATACTGAATACATAAAACAGCAATGATACACAGACTAAAGCACACAGAGATAAAGGGGTAAATGTGGATTGTTAACATGTTCATGGAAAAAATATCTTGATATCAAGGGGCTACTTTAAAAGAAAAACTGCTCTACGTTTATCAGCTTGATGATTTGCTATAAGTAACAGAGGTCAATATACTGTAATGCAGTAGTACTGAAAATAGAGTCACTGTCTTAATATTGTGTTTTAGACAGTGCATATGGAACCCAATGAAAACTTGATAATATATGTTAACTTTGCCTGTACTGGTTGTTTGCGTTTTGTAATGCCAGAACCAAATATAAAAAATCAGCATCAGGTAACATTCAAACAATTAAAAGTCCTGGAGAAATCTTTAGGGATGACACCAAGGCTCCATAAAAATTCCAATTTATGTTAACAACAAAAAGGGTTTAAAAAATACACTGTCCTCTTCTGGTGCTTGAGCTTTTGTTATCAACAATTCAATACCAACTAACTAAAGTAGTTCATCATTCAGTCCACTTTGTCAGATAAAAAATCATATGATCTCAATTAGATTAAAAGTTTAATATATTTACTTTTTAAAATAAATTAATGCATTACTTCATTTATTTACATGCTACCTACCTACCAAACCCACTTCTTCATTAGATAAAAGTGCAATCGTACTCGATGCATATAATGCTATAATTATAAACATCAGATTTATAACTTGTCAGTTAAGTCAAACAGTATTAGCAAAATCTAAATGAGCAATAAGGCTATAAAGGAGTTCTAATTCCACATAATCCAAAGTAAAAGTCTGTTAACTAAGATGTATTGTTTTTACTGTATGTACTGTATGTGTGTTTAAGCATTTTCTCTGTCACACAACACTCTTGTCTCTAAATGGTCCATGCAAAAGGCACATGAGGGTAACCACACTGTTTACTCTCACAGCAACCACCGAAACCTTTTAAACTTTTTTACTTCATAACATATATGCTTCTACTGCTACACAGTGTGATTTCCACCACCAGACAGCCTATACAACATAAACCTAAAGTGCTTATGTATTAGCAGAACTTTATCTAGGAAAAATATCCAGATTCTGGAATATTGAATCTACAATATTGAAAGCATTGTTGGGGGACACTGAAAATTAAAAAATATTAAAACCCTCACTCGAGCATCAGAACATCATATAATTGGCAATAAACTACAAAACTTTATTTCAAGGCAATCTACTCCATTCATGGTGCAGTTGGGTGTGGGTGTTGTTCTAGTTTTTACTCAGCTTTAAAGAAAAAGGTGGACACTGTAAAGTATTCAGATCCCCACATCAGAACATCTGGTTAATATACAAACAACGTTTAGTCTGAGCTAGAGAAGTATCATGCTTTACAGTAAAGTGATTGCAATACCAACTACTGAAAAACTACAGTTATAAAATTCCTTTGTACTATTCATTTGCCTTGTATAACCTTTCAACCAGTCACAGTATCATATTAAAGCCTAGTCAGTCAAAATTCACGTAATTGTTGTAATTTAGTATTTTACAAAGATGCCATCACACATCAAGCATAATTCTTCATACATGTACTATTCCACTATTAACATATTATTCAAAGTTATTGTATTTTTAATTAGATAATGATCAATCTTGTTATTTTGCACAGATTTTGTTAAACACCATTTGGAATAATTGAGGTTAATAATTTGGCACAATCCTATTTGGATTAGCAATTTAGTGTAGGTTTTTTCTTCACTGCAAGTGCTGGCATGTGATCTAATAGTAGCCCTAATTGTAGCTCACAGACCTGTAATTTTGGCCTTGTGTCCTCACATATTATTCTGCAGACCATAGTGTCTACGTATATATCTGAAACATGGGATAATAATAAGGACAGAGCAATAATCAGATGACATATTTTTGTGCTTTGAATTCAAATCATGGGCATTAAAGGGTCAAATGTTTTTGGTCACTTTGTTATTCATGTTAGGAATATTTTAACAAACTCAATTTGCAATGGACTTCCACAGATATATTATATATTTTTTCATAGCCGCTAGATATTGAACATTCAATTTTCTGCCAAAGCATTGCAGATGCAATCAAAACAGTTACAATAGCTTAAATCAGGAAGAAAGCTTGTAAGTCTTTTGACAGCACTAGGATTTTGTTGCCTTTGAGGATTAGAGTATAAACTATAAATGGTAGCTGATGGAAAGATGTGGGTTAACCTAACCCTAAAAGATTTGAAATAAATTAGAAACGAATGACAAGCTCTAAGTGGAAAAACTCAAAATTCTATTTTGCAGGCCGGGAAAGACTCATCCTGCATGACCACCGTGCTGCTGCTGGCCAACACCATTATATTCAGGTCCTGTTGTCTTTCGTGGGTCTGCTGATACCAGTCCCGAGTGACCTCTGTATCATGTGTTGGTATTAAAGTAACCTAAAATGAGATAAGATTTTCATTAATAATAAGATTTAAAGATTGTTGCTTTCATCTCATGTAACATTTCATGTTATACTGTTAAATTGTAAAGGTAGGCGGTACCTGAAGGTTGGTGCCCCACTGTGCCTTGGCTTCTAGCAGTGCATCTAAAACCGCACGGCTGGGTTCACCACTGGGTGGGTCATTTCCACTGACAACGTAATATGCGGCACGCACCTTCTTGAAAAACTCTTGATCAACATTTTTAGCACTGCAGTGGTTAGGAATGTACGCTAGGTCAACATATATTGGTGGTCCAGGTGGAGTCCCAGTGTTCGACTTCTGGTTAGAACCTAAAAGAATATAACATTAGTTATGTGCATGTGTGGTTTACTGCAGGGCAATTGTTGTGCAGTTATGAGATATTTGTACCTGCATTACTCTTAACGCCATTGACTAATCCTCTTCCAGAATTGAACATGTCTCCCCTAGACCCCTGTGTCTCAGACATTCTGGACAATCGAAATAGCTTCTCTGAATCTTTTCTTTTAAGAGAAGGGGCGTGAGGTGAGGAGTCTTTGGATGTGTGCTTCACTGGGGTGGTAGATCTTCTGCTTTTTGTATCTCCTTTACCTGCAGGTGATGCAGATTTTTTCTTTCTCAAGGGTTTAGGGTCTTTTTTCACCGGTCGTTCTATGTGGGTCTGACCATTGAGAAGGGCCTCTGGGTCGACCATGCACACATCGGGATGTGGTGGGTGAGGAAGAGGGTCTTTCATTGGGATGGGTGGGGGATCATGACTCTTTGGGGAGGAGGAATGATGGCTTCCTCCACTGCCACCGGCAGCAGATGTTTTATCTACTGGTAGATGCTCTGCATCTTCATCAGAGTCAAGATTTCCCTCTGCTGTAATTGATGGACATTCTTCAGTCTCTGGAGGGACATCTGAGTCAGACTGAGATGGGATTGACTCGCTTAAAGATGTAGGAGGAGTTTCTTCACCTGCCAGCAGAACGGCTTGTCCGCTTTTCGTACCACTAGGGAGGCTCTGTGAAACCTCCTTGCCATCCTCATGGTGGCTCTGGGAAGGGCAATGCTGCTTCTTATGAGATCTTCTCTTGATGGAGTGCTGCTCACGCTCATCCCCATCATCTTCCCTTGAACCATCACTTCTGGCATCCTCCTCTCCCTCCTCACTAGAGAATTCATGTGGGCTTGGGTTAATAAAAGATGGAGAGATATCTCCTTTACGGTGTTTCAAGAGTGACGGTGAATGAGAGGATGTGGCTTCCATGCAGAGGTCAGAAGGTCGAGTTAATCCTTCATCTAACACCTCAGAGAAACAGGCCTGAGCTTCAGATGACGGAGACAAGGGTTGAGTTGATTGACATTCCTTTAGATCATACTTTATCATTTCATTGTCTTCTTCCTCCTCCATACCTTCATAAACATCCTCCCCATAGCCAGGTGGAGCTTTAATATGTACAACATCTTCATTCTGCACTCCAGATGCAAGGTTGCTATACTGGCTAGACTCAACTATATCTGTTTTCTTGCTGTCTGTTTCCATTTTTACTTCTATTTGTTCCTTCTCATCCATTTTTGCTTTAGATTCCTCCTTTACTCCAATCACCTCCTTCTTTTCTGTCTCTTTCTTTTCCTTTGGTTCATCTAACAGGGCTTCAGTTTTTCTTTCAATCTCGATCATTTGCTCTGACTTTTCTTTCTTGCTATTATCTGGAATATCATCCCTCTTTTCTAAGCTTACATCAGCCTTCTCTTCATGTTTTATCTGTTTTTCTTCCATTGCTGTAAGTTTTATATTTTTATCTGTCTCACTCTTCTCTTCATATTCCACCTTGTCCACTTTTGCTTCTTTTAGGTCTATTGTCTCATGTGTTTTCTCAGCCTGCTCTTTCTTTTCCTCTGACTTTTTATCTTCCTCTTGCTTAATATCTTCACTTACTGGGCCAATACTTAGTGTTCCACATGCTGTGTCTGGCACCTTTTGAGAGCTCATAATTTCTGTTGAACCATCTGCTTTGAGCAAGTCAGATTTTGTGGTTGAGGTTTCAGCATCAGTGTGTTGCCCTGTTAATGATATGTTGTTTGATTTTTGATCAGGAGCTAAAGATCTGTCACATTCAATTCTGCATGGTAAGGTTCCCTCGTCGAAACTGCCTTTGTTATCCTCAGGCTCATCATCGGAGGATTTTTCCTCTGAGTGTTTGTCAGCAGAGTCAGCTTTCACCAAAGGTGCAATATTGAACATATGGGATGTGTCTGATGCCATCTCTGTTGGTTTTGCAAGCTCAGCCGCTGCTGAATCTGGAAGTTTTGAGCAGTGTGGTTCTGTTACAGATATACGATTTGGATCAGAAACATGATCCCTGTCAGATATAATGCTTGACATGTCCTCCTCTGACTTTTCCTCTGCTGATGATGTTTGATCTTGAAGAAAGGATTTGGATTCTTCCAAAGGACTGAGGGGAGAAAACTTGGCCATACTGGATAATGGTTCGGCTGCTGTTGTACCAAGCACAAATCTATCAGAAACTTCCATGTATTCATCTCTTAAATGTACCCCAGAACTTAAATATGGTAAATCCATAATTGGGGATTCTTCCTCTTTTAGTGATGAGTACTCATATGATATACTGTCTCCATCTGACCTTAGATGGCCACCTGGAACTGTAACTGGGGTGTCAGACCTTTCTACAAAGTGTTGACCAGTTGAATACGAAGCAGACGTTGAAGAAGAGTAACTGAAGGATGATGATGAAGAGTAAGTTGCATCAGACATTGCTGCCTGAGCACTGGTTAGGAATTCAGACCCTTCAGTCTTTCTATCTGAAGGTGTCTGTGGTCCATGCTCATGTTTGACATCACTGGCCTCGAGTGTTTCAGACTGAACTAAACTAGTGTTCTTTGACCGTTCACCATCTTTGCTGAATACATCATGCTTATCTTCTAGTACTACTGAAGGCTCTGTTGTTTTTGAGAGATGAACTGTGCTTGCATGTACAGCTGCTTCAGCATCTGAACTAGTGGTCTTTTCTTGTACTGTGGCCTCTTCTTGTTTTAAACCAAGTGGTTTAGATGTATCAGTCGTATCAAAAGCTGCTTTAGACTCTTTCTCAGAAATCTCTCTAGCACCCTTTTCGATATCCAAGTCACTTACATCTTCCTCTTCTTCTTCATCCTCATAGTCATCCTCTCCTTCTGCAAATATTTTCTGGCTTCTCACTGAACATTCCTCTGCCTCTGCACTCACAGTCAATGACTTGCTTGTAAGAGAATCGGTTTTGCTAGTGGACTCATGCGAAAGAACATTGTCATCAGGTTGCATTAACTGTCCAGAAAAACTAGAAGCAGCGGCACTACTGTCTGCTTCTTCGGGCAATAAACTGGGAGGATGTATATCCTTCTCAGGAGGTGAATACCGACCAGAACAAAATGGGTCCTCTTTGCTTTCACCCGAATCAAATTTATTTTTATCTTTGCTAATCTCACTTTTTGAGATTTCACTCTCATGGTAGACAGAAGCTGATGACGCTGTTTTACTACTTGATTGATCTTGTGATGATGTGAGAATCCCTTGCTGAGAAGAAGCATCAGCCACATGGGTTTCAACTTTAAAAGAAGTTTTGGTCTTGTCCAAGTCATCTGATTTAGGGGTCTGTTGTGTTGTATGGTCTTTCTCTGACTTATCAGATTGTGTAACACTGGAAGAAAACGTACAAGGTTCTTCATGTGACAATTTGGCACGACTTTCATCTTCTTCATCAGAAAGAGAAGGCGTGTCCTCTTTTGTTTCTTTCTCCTTCTCTTTCTCCTCTCTCTCCAATTTCTCTGATTTGTCTTGTAAATCGCTAGAGGCAAATGAGCTTGAATCTGCTGCAGAAGTGGTCCTAGTGCCATAAGTCTCTGCATATGTCAAACTGTTGTCCAGATAAACTGTATCTTGTCTCTCTTCCCTAACCAATTGTTCTTCTTGGTATTGTTCCTTATTATCTTGCTCTGAGTAGGCACTGTGGCTACTGGGAACACTTGTCCTAGTCTCAGTAAATGAAGTCTGATAGTCAACCTTGCTAAAAGATACTGGTTCGTCATCACTTTGTTCCTCTACTGGGCATGCAGCTCCAAGCAAATGGGACTGAATTGCAATTCTGTTGTCTAAATCGATATCCAGACTAGAGAGCTGATCCTCTTCCTCTTTATCTTTTGAAATAGGCTTTTCATATGGCTCATATTTAGAAGCCTCATAGCTTTCTTTTTCTACTTCATAAGTCATCTTGTCATCGTTTTCCTCTTTAAATGCAATCTTCTCACTTTCAGCCTTCTCAGCACATTTTTCATCAGCACTGTCAGTTTTTTGAAAATCTGAATGTGATTCAATCCCTGGAGATGCAATTTCACGTTCTCCTTCCCTTTCCCGCTCAGCCTCCTTAGGTTTTGCAGTCTCCTTTATTTCATGTTTGGCATCCTCAACACTTGACTTACTGCCAGAGGCGGACAGTGTGATCCTCAGTGCTTTGCTTTCACCTAGAGGAAGCTGACTGGAAATCTCTGTTACAGATTTACTACTTTCATCTCCTCCAGTAGCAAGAGTTGGAGATGTGGTCTCCACCCTAAAAGCTTTCTCTGGTTCAGGTGATGTTTCACTTGAATCTCGAGTCAACTCTTTTTCTTCTAAATGGGTAACAATTTCCTCTTTTTGTATACTGATATCAGGGGTTAAAGATTGTCCAGAAGTGCTTTCTTTTAGTTCCTCCAATTTCCAGGGTTCAACTGATAACGGTCTTGAACCAGCACCTCCCATAAAAACAGCATCTCCTTCATCCTCCTCTGTACTTTCATCTTCATCTGAGAATTTGGTTGGAAACGTAGTTGTCTTTATGCTGTCTTTTGTTTTGTCTACAGTCAAGGTTTCTTGTGCAATCTCTTCGATGAATTTTTCTTTATAATCTAAATTTAATTTGAATCCAATGTCTGTTGATGGAAAAGTATCTGATGTGTACTGCTCATGGGGTTCATCTTTTAGGTCAACTTGATCTTTACAGCTAAGATCTGAGGTCCCAAACATTTGTTCTTGTGATTTTGAAAGAGATTCCCTTTTAGCTTCTTGACTCATTTCAGCTATAGACTTCATTTCCTCTGACACCAATTTTGATGTATCATCTTTTATTAATTTCTCAGACTCAATGGTATTAAAATCATGCTCAGTGAGAAGATTTTGTTCAGATATTACAACAACTTTTTCAAACAATTTGCCAGCAGAATCATGTTCTGACTTTGAATCCACTTTTTGTTCTGATTCTGATTGACTCTTCTGAATGTTTTCTTTTGCAGGTATCGTTTTAAGTTCTTCTGTCACAATATCTGGTTGAGGTATTTTAGACACAATCTCTTCAATATGTTTTTCTTCATAATCCCGCTTAGCAGCAGAATCTGTTTTTTCAGATACTGATTGATCTACAGAGATCTGAAGCTGACTGTCATCCACACTCTTATCTGTTGATTCACTTGCTTTCAATTCATCTTTAAACATAACCAGCTGTTCTGATTTGCTTGTCTCATCCTCTTTAGCTAGTAAATCTTTGTTATTTGATGTTATTGTCTGAGATTGGCCCTCCAGTTTAGATTTGTAATCAGATTCAGAGATAGTAAGCACATCTTTTGCTCCGCAAGTCTGATGTGCTGTAGATTCTTCATCGGGTTTGCCAGTTAAGCTAACTGATACTTCTTTTTTCTCTTCTACCTCTTTGTTTTGCCAGTTCTGATGTTCTTTAGCAGATGAACTTAAGTCTGCTTGCTCATCTTTAAATTCATGGTCGAATTTTAGTGAAAAATCAGTTTTATCTGCAATTGATATTTCTCTTTGGAATTTGGTGTCTTCTACAATTTTCTTTGTATCTTCGGTACTTAGGTTCTCTGCATGTGAAGGTTGGGCTGCTACAGGTTTATAATCCTCTTTCTGGTCTGCAATTTCTAAATGGGTGGTTTGGGGCTCTTCCACAAACTTCTCCTTCAGTTCTTCATCTTGTTTGCTTGTAATTTCGGTCTCACATGGGGCTACCCCTAATATATGAGATTCCTTCTCTTGTACTGGCATCTCTTTTAATTTTTGATCATCTTTAGTTTTCTCTGAACTGAAGAACTGACTCTCCTCTACATGCATATCTGGTTTTAAGATTTCCTCCTGTTTTAGAGATTTTACTTCTTCTGTGTTGTTATCCTTAGATTCTTCATGTTCTTTGTCAGCTGAAATGATTTTCTCAGATGCCAGACAAGTGTCACTTTCTCCTTTTTTATCATCTCTTAAGGTAACATCTGCATCTTTCTGAAGCTGGTCTATTTTACAGACAGTAGTATCACTTTCCACTGAAACTTCAATTGACTCTAATGTCTGCTTAGACATATTTTCCAATTTAGTTGTTATATCTGCATCTACAGTGTTTTCTTTTGGTTCATGGCATGTTGATGTTTCTACTTTGATATCTGAGCTTGGTTCCAAGAACTGATGAGATGAATCAGTCTTATATTTCTCTTTGGATTCCTGATCCAGTTTGGAAGATATTTCAACTTTCTCTGACTCAATTTCTTCTATTTGTTTCTCAGACCTTTCAATGGGTGTTGGAGAGCTGGGATCTTGCAACTCTTCCTCTTTTATATGTTTTTCATCAAAATCCTCTTTAGAGGGCAATACTGTTTTCTCTGGTGCTGATATTACCTCATCGTGTTTTTTTGCTACCTCTGCATGTGATAAATATTGGTCTTTGAGCTTCTCTTCAACATCATCTCTCTCATTCTCACACTTTTCTTTCTCTATTTCTCTTTCTTCTGTTTCTGTGGATAATTTTATATCATGAGTTTTATCAATGCTATTATCATCAGATAATTTGCCATCTTTATCCTCTAGAATCGTAGCCTTACTGCTCTCTTTTAGGTCCTCTTTAACTCTATCCTTGTTTTCAGCAATTTGATGAGGCATTACCTCGGTACCCCTTATTTCTACACTTTCTTTTATGCCCTCAACATTTTCTCCAAATACAGGCAGTGCAGAAGTTGACCAGTCTGTACTTTTTGTTTCTTCCTTTACTGCTTGAGGTATTTCCTTTTCGTGGTCCTTTTCATATTTAATTTCAGTGAGGCTAACTGCCTCTTGTGGTTCGTGATGAGGCTCTTTAAGGGGGATTTTATCCTTCCCCTCCACAGGTGACATTCTGAGGGGAGAGTGGGATGTGCTAGGTGGTCCAGAAGCCATTTTAACAGTACTGTCATCAGGGCTAATGCAGCGGTCTTCAACCTCTGGATAGACACTGGATTCAGTAATCGGAAGTTTAGAAATGCTGTGCAATGGAGAAGAGAGTGTTTCTGATCCTATCGCCATCTCAGAAGGAAAGGATTTTTTGTCAGTTGAAGAATCTGGAATGAAAGGCACAGGACTTTTCGGTTTGTCCATTTCTTTCTCGTTGTTTTCAAGTTTATCAGGTGAGGCATATCCTTCTTGTAACTTTTCAAGTGAAATGTCAACATTTGGTGTTTGATCTTCATACTCATCCTCATCTTCATCGTCATAATGGGCTTCAATATCAATTCCCTCTGTTTTTCCTTCTAAGGGAGGTGGAGGAGATTCCTCTGATGGAGATGATTTAAAGCACTTGTCCTCCTCTAGTGAAGATGTTGGTGAGATCGTTCCGGCGGAATGTAAATAATCCTTTCCTTGAGTGGCCTCTTTCTGGCCAACAGGATGTACAGTGTTTACAGTGTCTAAAAGCAGATAACTTTTTCCGGTATCTTCAGTCTGAGGTGCTGTGACTGATGCTACTGACTGATCCTCTGCAACAGAAGTGGGTAAAGAGGACAGCTTGTCATACTCAGTTATGGACGTTGCTGAAGAAACATGTTCCTCTTCAGCTAATGGAGCTGTAAATATGTTAGTGTAGATAGAAATAGCAGGCTCCTGTGGTTTGCTAGTCCCACTGCCCGTTGCAGCTGCTTGTATTTCTTTCATTCCTTGAATAGCAACAAAGGAGCCTGGTTGGTCTGGGACTGAGACATCATAGCTACCACCCTCATATTGGAGGTGTGGTATCCTGTCCTCTGCCTCTTCATGAATCTCTTCATCTGAGATTGTCTGCTCAGTCTCTGGATAACCTGGAAAGGTTTCATCCTGGATGTATGATAAGTTCTCTGCTGCTGCAGCTCCTTGAGCAGTAGAGGTAATGCCAGCTGTGACACCTCCAACATTTGACAAGTATGCGTCATGGTCTTCCTTTACTTTCTCAGCAGAGAGATCTTTTATTTCTTCATCTGCGATGGCATCCAAATCTTCTGCTTCTTCTAGTTCAGCTTTTTCAATCACATCATCATCTTCAAACATCTCCTCGTCAGCTTCAGCTTTACTTTCTTCCCTCTGTTTTTGCTTCTCCATTTCCTCCACTTCGTGCTTTCTGTCCGCTCCTTCAAAGTCTTTGGTTTCCTTTGCTGCCCCTTCGTCCTCTTCGTCACCTATACCCATGTCTTCCTCTTCCTCCTCATCTGTCCTCTTAACATTCTTTATCTCAATCTCTTCCTCATCTTCATCTTCAATACCTGTACCCTCATCCTCAAATTTCTCTAATTCTGATGCCTGAGGCTCGTCATGTTGTTCTTTCACTTCTTCTACAGCTACTGCTTCTTTGATTTCCGAGACTCTTCCCTCATTCTCTTTTTGTTCTGTGATAGTTGTTGCAGCTTGAGTAACATCATCTTGCTCCCCTTCTTCTGCAGGTTTTGGACGTTCATTGTCTTTTTCAGCTGTTAATTCTGAGATGGTAAGGGCACTTTTAGGAGCTTCAGTATGTTCTGTTAATTCAGTGAGTGACAACTTGGCAAAATCTTTAGTTAAATCTAGAGTAGATGAAGCAGATGTGTCTTCTCCTGTCCCGTTTTGTGTCTTAGGCTCAATCTTTTCAGTCACTGTTTTTTTTACACTCTTCCCACTGTCAACCTTGGCAGTTTTCGGTTTGCTTTTTACTGTTTTGGGTTTCAATTGGGTTTTGGCTTTGTGGAGGGTCTTCTTGACCTCAGGTGTGAAAGGTTTCAGGTCAGGTTTAGTTATTTTCCTCAGTTCAGTATTTGAAGTGTCCTTGGCTTTAACCTTTTTCTCTTCTTTTTTCACACCATCTTCTTTTTTTATTTCACGTTTTTCTTTCTTTAATTCTTTCTTTTCTTTGTCTTTCTTTTCATCCATTTTGGACACCTTTTCTTTTGGGTGCTTATTCAGTGGTTTCTCTTTCAATAGCTTTTTCTTTTCGGCCACTTCTGCTTTTGGCTTTAGTGGTCGGTTGTGTTTTTTTTCTTCTTTTTTCTCTTCTTTTTTCTCTTCTTTTTTCTCAATCTTGTTATCCTTGAAAGAGTCACTCTTAGGTTCAATGAAGGACACGTCCTCGCGTTCATCGTTTTCTTTCTTTGAAGGCTTAGATGGTGCGTGAGTCTTAGGAGATGACTGAAGACTTTCTTTGCTGCTAGTTCTTTGCTTTAATTTTGTTTGTTTGACAGCTGTTGGTGAGAGCCCAGAAGTTACGTCTTTTTGTGTGGCTACTGGATTGCGTAGGAAGTCAAGGTGCTTTAACTTTTCAAGTCCCTCAAGGATTTTGTTCTGTGGTGCGTTTCCAGGAAATAAAACCCTTACGATTTTCTCTGTGGGGTTTGCAGGGAGCCACACCACAAGAGCTGTAATAGATGTCAAATATGGTACAGATATTTCTCCCTCTTTTCCATTAGAAAGCACTATTCCTGTCTTAGCTTTGCTGTTACCTGCCCACTTCTGCATAAGGAACTGCATTTCCTTACTGTCCTTCACAGGGTTCAGGACAAACATGTCTAATTTACCCACACCCATTTTGTGAAAAAGAGTAATGGGCTCAATCGTATTACTAGCCACTCGAGATAAGGGCTCAGGTTTAATTCCTAGTTTGTTGAGGTATTGCAATGTAAGAGATGCTTCCTCAATGCTTCGCTTGACTTTCAAATTCGATTCTGATGTCCGAAGCTTCTCGGGTACATTGAAGAATACGACTCCAAGCTCTGGAGAGATCAGGTTCTTCATCCAGTCGCTGTAGGTGGTTGAGTCTTGAGACTGCTCCTCCTCCTGTTCTGCAACCTTCCTCTGAAGGAGTCCATTGATTCCAGGAAGGTTATCAGCACCAATATGTGTAAGAAGAACAGAATCAATACGATCTAAATGTCTGACAAGCTTCCAGAAGCATGACCTTCTGTCAGATCCACCATCGATCAGAATGTTAAAACCATTGACAGCAAAGAGGGCAGAATCCCCCCGTCCACCAGGAAAGATGTAGCAGCAAGGCTTTGAGAGCTTTAAGAATCCTCCAGAGGTCGGAGGCTCAAGAAGGTCAAATGGGGATGGTACATCCACAGTTTCAGATATGTACTCTGTGAACTCAGTGACTCCCTCCATCTTAGGAAGTATGAGCTCAGGATTCAGCCTATAGTTCAGCAACTCCTTAATACGTTGCTGTTGGCCCAAAGAGCTCCAGCCTGCCTCACCGCGGCAAGACACGGTCAGTACAGGCCGCTGTCCGGGGCTGGCTTTAACCAGAAGATTACTGATCTACAAAACAAATCCAAAGTCAATTTAAGTAAAAGAAAATATTCCCAAATCAACCGTTAAATGTGTCTAAACTTACCTCAGGATCTGCAAACACACGTGAGAAGGTTTGATAACTGAAGATTCCAGTTTGTAAAACCAGGTCACCTTGGTCAGAGCTCTGGCCACTCAGGACCAGTAGCTTGTGCACAGCTGGGTCAGATACAAGATAATGGATCTAGGACATAAAGAGAGACATAGAGGGCATTTAAAATGCATTACCCTATTATAGTCCGTCTGTATTCAGCAAGTCATCACGAGGTTGTGCTTCACAAAGGTTATTGAGTCTAACATCAAATCCATTAATCAGCCTTTGTTAGACATAGAAAGATCACCTTGTCCAAAAGAGATTTTGTTGAAATTACCTCTGATACAACAGAGTCTTCTGATGGATTTACTAACACAACCGTCTCAAGAACATCACTTTTGTGGTGTAGAGTCCTTTGTCCTGAAAAAAAATTAAATTTTCTTGTTAATATTATAAGTCAAAATTAAACAATTCAGCATGTAATGTAAATATACTCTCTAATATCTAGATATGGTAATCTGGTAAAATAAATGAATTTCCTCTCTCACCCACATTAGCATCACAGAATAAATCCTACCCATATACAAGGATCACAGAAACAATGAAGTACACATATAGATTTCAAAGGTTTAAGCAGTGCAGAGACAAAAGACAGCCCTGAATCCCATAAGAGAAATGATTCGACTCACAACCAATGTGCCAGTACTCTATTATCAAACACTAGGTAGTTATTATCTGAAGTACATTGGCCAACACAAATATAATCCAATGCCTAAATGAGGAAATGACTTAAAATGCCCAGCACAGCATCCTTAGTTTAATCCTCAGTGGCATCTCCCTTAACACTGCATTGATTTGTTCATCTGAAATCCAACATCAGCTACACCATATGATGGATAATGTTACTCAAAATGAAAGCCGGAAAAAACTAAAAGGCATAGCTATCACTTGCATCAATTTTCAATTCAAGTTTATTTTTAATAAATCTTTCTGTTCTTCAAATTGGTTATTCATAATGAAAAGACACTTAGGCCTGGTTTCACAGATAAGGCTTAGCTAAAGCCAGGACTAAGCCTTAGAAAAAGACATTATTACTGGTGTGTATCTTGATACAAATCAATGCCTGTCAGTGCAAGTTAAGTATTGTCTGTAAAACCAGGCGTTAGATGTAAAGTCAAAGTCTAACAGTCAGTAAAATGACCTTATGTTGTGTTACACTAAAGTTAGTCTTATTCAAACAGTAGGTGTCAGAACCGCAGCATATATGTCTTGTACTTACTTAAAAGGGCATATATATTATGAATAACATATGTTTATGCATGTTTCTGTATGTTTCACACGTATTACATTTGTGTTATATCGGCCCCATTGCTTTCTCAATGTCAGCATTGGCCAAGTCTAAAAAGAAAATCTTGACGCTAAAGAACGTAGACGTGTTTAATAAACAGTCCTGCAAGAGTTCTGTTAATAAGATCAAGGATGTTTGGATTATAGCCAGAGGTAGGGATTAAACTGTAAATAACTTAGAGGATATCTAAGAGGATAGCAGGATATCACATGATGCAAATTTAAAACGCCTCCATAGTTTATTCCAAACACATTTATCATCTGTTTTCATTTATATAAGAAGCATTAAAAGAACAGGGTGTCTGGAAGAATTAATGAGATTATTAAATAACTGCTGAACCAGCATAACTGGGGTTTGAACCAAGATGGTCTGAGCCCAGCTCTGCTTTTATCAGCCAGATGGTCTAGGGTTGAGATACAGAGGTGAAAGCACAACATGTGTGAAGGTGAGGCAGATTTCACCCAATGCAAATAATACTGGCTGCCATGGAAATGGCAAACTTCATTAACTCCACCCCTGCTGCTCTCTCTACAGCATTAGTGTGTTGTCTGACTGACAAAGCAGTTTGAAACAAAGAAGGTTTTGGTGTTTGTCACTGCAGTGTCTTCTCTGTGGTCTGTGCTTTTGCCGAAGTCCATGATGGACACGATGTCCAAAGCAACATGGGTCTATTACACTGATATTAAATACCACGTCTTTGAATCATCTAGTGAAAATCTGATAATTAAAAAAAAGATTGTCTAGACATGAGCAACATTACAAAACAAGCATTCATTATATTTGCTCAGAATTGTCAATTTAAATAAATATTAACCCCTGATTTTTTTTTCATCAAGCCTGGCCATCATTACATAGCTATTATTGTTATAATATTACATTTTATATGGTCGATTTACTGTATCTCCTATTACAACAGCCTGTTTTTAATAATAGCTAATAATAATAATAATAGCTATAGTTAATATCTTTACATATGATTTTGCACTTGATATTGTTAGTTTGAGACAGGTGGTCTTAGGGGAGGGGCATTTTCATCACAGTGAACATTAGATTGAACAAATATGTAGCTTAGCAATATGTTTGCACATTTAATTTGGTCAAATATGTGACCTGTCTGAAGAGATAAGAAGCATCAAAGTTTAATTTCAATCATTGATTTTACATTGATTTCTTTGGCATGACCTTACTCAGTCAATATAAAAAAAATCAAGGTTATATTGCTCCCTTTTGCAAAAATCACTTACAGTAACACAAATACAGCACGCAAAGTCTTCATGCACTTTAAAGGTCCAAAGCTAAATGACTATGTTAGCAGGATTCCAATTCTTATCCTTAGTTACCGCTGAGTATTATTCAATGATTCACTTTAAATTGCACATCTTCATCGCTGTAGTATAATTTAAGAGTCATTTTAAAAGAAGGTCTAAGTGTAAAGATCCACCATCTCATCACAGTCACCTGACCTGCTTGATATAAATATCCGCTCATGAACTCAAAAATGAGGGCGTTTGTTTTAAAATAAGCTCAAACGGTGCAATGATAAAAGACAGACCAAGCATCCACGCTGCTCTAGATATTTTGCTCTAGATATGATCGCCCAAAAGATTGAGGCTTATGGAAGTTTAGGAAAAAAATCGCCTTATCTGGTCATCAGTCACTCGTACCACTGTCTTGTTTGCTTCTGAGACCATATAACCTTGGCGAGCAGTGTGTCTTGCTGTAGTGTATTTTATTAGAGGCACTAAATCAGTTTTTCCCCATCCTCGTACAGAAGACAGTGGGGTTTTGCAATATCATGGCATTTATTTTCACTCAAATATACTCAGGGCTGGAAATGGGGGGACTTGGGGGGGAGAGTCCCACCTCAAAATAGAGGACTTCTACCTTTATGCACATTTCAGGCATAAATATAGTAAAACTTTCTGCGCCTATGGTTTAAAAATATGTCCCTCCAATGAATCTTGGCCATTTCCATCACTCGATATAAACTCTTGTCAGACACTGTTGTTCGCTGATTTTTTTAGATTTGCTGGACCTACACAAGAGGTAAATGCCCTACTTCTAGTAATCCTAGTCCTGTGATTTGGCATTGTCGAATGATTCTGCTGTTAAGCATATTAAAGCCTCTTTTAGCACAACTGTGTCACCCAATCTCCGAGAGCCACCTGGATAAAGGTGTGGCCTCGGCACAATGCTGCAGCCCACAACAACAATTGTGTTTTCATGGTTTATTTGCATATACCCTATATGTCTGATGCTGCAGCTGTAGTGAACACTATGTAGGGAATATTGTGTATTTCAATGCCCAGATTCCATAACGGCACAGAAAGAGAAAGAAACTAGTTTTAAAGGGTAGAAAGGGGCAAGAGAAGTTTTATGGTGTTGTATGGCCGTTTCCTAGGTGGCCAGAAAACTCCAGGCTGAGCCCGAGCCAACTATGAGATCATGTCACCACACGGCCCATTCATTAGCATCTGAAGCCACAACTCTGTGGTACTGAATACGTAAGTGATGGATGTTTTTCCTGCACTGCGGAGACTCCACAACACTGACATTTTACTGTAGGCCTACATTCTCCTAGTGTCAAACAAATGTCTTTAATTCTAAAGCAATTAGCTAAATAACTTAATTTTTTTTAAATATACAAGCATTTGATTATTATTGGTCGTGGTAATTGTTATTATAAACTTTTTAAATGTTTCTTAAGATATTCTATTTTCATTTCCTTGCAATAAGCAAAATAAAGATAATATAGTATAGGAAAACTATATATTATATATAAAATAATATATTAATATTATTCAACTAGATAGACTCGCATTTCAATTTTGTATAATTAAAATAAGGAGACATTTCCTAATGGTTCCTTTTAAGGTCAAATCTAGGTAATTTTTATCAGAAAATCTGCATAATGTTTCATGCATAATTCATATTAGAGATCTTCAGATGACTATTATCAAATGGAGATATATGCAAGGTTTTTAAAAGTTACATTAGCAGAGCCGATGCATTTAATTCTTCAAGCTTAACATGAAACTTAATGTATTATTCAATTTATCTGAATAGACTTTTCAAAAAGATTAGATTAATGTTTCATTATAATATTAAACATAATAGTGTCCAAGCTAAACTATAGTGACTGCAAATCAAAATAAAGAGATAGTTCACCCAAAAATGAAAATACTGTTATCATTTACTCATCCCTCAAGTTGTTTTTTTTCTGCTGAACATAAATAAAGATATTTTAAAATAGTTTTGTTTGTGATCAGCAGAACAAAGATATTTTTTAAGTTTTGTATCAACTTGAGAGTGAGTAAATGACAATTTTCATTTTTTGAAGCACTATCCCTTTAATAATGAAAACTTGAAACATGACTGTTCATCTGCATACAGTAAGAGAATAAAATCATTACAATGCACAGAGCTGAATATGACTGATTAAAATGTTAGTTGTGTGTGATCACTAAGCAAAATTCATACCACCAAACTCACATTTAGTTACGATGCAATAAAGCTTTCATAGCCGTACATTTAACTCAAATGATTGATTTTTAGATTTCTTGTGCATTCCCAACCCCAAACTTTATATTGTCTCCACTGTATACTGCTAATCTATTTCTCCAGTCACACCTGCGAGCCAAATTACAACAAAATGTTATCGTTCCTCAAACTCATTATGTTTTTATCATATCATGCAATAGTTTTACAATCTTACATCAAACTTTGATGTTTAGGACAAAGTGATCCAGCAACAAAGGCCTGTGTCTAATAAATTTCCAATATTTATTTCCAGCATTTGTATAAATGTCCAATATTTAAAAAAAGAAACCACAATAATCTGTATGATTAACAAAATAATGAGCTGAAAGAACTTAAAACAAGTAGCAGCAATAGGCTTATTTACATGTAGGGCACAGTGATTCGTCCTCAGCAGTGGAAAGAAGTAAAAGAGAAATCCACCCACACTAAATTTGCAAACATCCCAGGAATGACGGTCATATGTGCACACCCCCACAATCTGTATCCACCAACACACACCTTTCAGAAGACAAAATCAAAGATTAAGCGATGAAATCACTAGACAGTTTATTGAAAACTGAGGTCTTATTTACTAACCACATGCAATCTAGTTCAATCAAGCACTTAATCCCCTAAAACAGCGCTGTGCATGTCGTTTTATCAGCCCAAATAAGCTTAATATTTTTTGTAAATGATGCCTATGTAACTCACAAAGCCCAAAGCTTTTTGCCTGCAGTTAAAACTGAAGTGCAATTGCGCAACTTGTGTTTGGTGCAGTGCTGAAGCGTGGATGTTTGTGTTTTGTGTAATAAAACAATGCACGTAAAGCATTTAAATAGAATTCTCAACAAATTCCTTCCTAAACATTTTGCAGAAAGATTGAGGAAACTGGGGTTAATCTGAGAGAAGGGAGAAGTCACATGTTTTTACCTCACCATGACACCCAAGTCGTTCACATCATGCCTCTCCACATAATTTTCAGTACATTTCACCCAACCGCAACCTCATCACTTTTCAACACTTTATAACTGGATGGCTGGCAACTATAGACCTTAGACTATTTTCTTAAAGCAGTGGTTCTCAAACTTTTTCGTTGAGCAGCCCCCCGTGTGTATGGCGCATTCCTTCGCGGGCCCCCAAAGAAAATTAATGTCAAAACTCAACATTTTTATAAAAAACATATAAAATTATACAAAGAAGTGGTTTTGGTTACAGCTTATTTTTTTAGGTTTAATTACACAGAATTCATAATAAATTAATGTATTTTATAAAATGTCATAAAACTTGGGCCCCCCGGCACCATCTCGCGGACCCTTTGAGAACCACTGCCTTAAAGCACTACAACTGCAAGTCTTAAAATTCTCCCATTTTTCGCAATCTATAAATGCTAAACTTATCCGCCACATTATATGAGTCATTACATAAAGAGCAGTACTTTTAAATTAATATATTCTAAAACACTGCATACTCTGTAGCAATATCTTTTATAGCCAGAGAAGACATGCAGTAGCCAATATCACCCATATACTAAAGTACTAAATCAAAACTGCAAGGTTGAGACGCAGTAGTATTCACAGGCATTGTGTCCCTATCTGCAGATTAATCCACCAACTGAGAGGTTCTTTGTCTCAGATGACCGTTCCTTAATCCGGAAAGATTATCTACTACTGTAAGTCCAAAGTTTAATTGCTAATATTTCTAGGTTGGATTATTCCTTAGCTCTGTTTCATAACTACTTACAGAGAAGCTGCTGCCTTGTATACACAGGAATGATGCTTAACTTGCATAAATAAACATAGCATACATGAAGTTGGGGTCAAATAGTCAGTGTATTCAAGATTTTTTGTATTAAATCAGTATTAATTATTTAAAGTTTGCTTATAAATAGAAGCTCTATCATTTTTTAGATTTATTAGTGCATTTTGTTAAAAAAAAGGTCAAAAATTGGTACTAAGCTGTCACTGGCCAGTACCATTTATTTTGGCACAGATACGTATGCCTTTGAGGTATTATATGCACTCTTTGGTACCAATATGTATCTCTGGGTGCAAAGCTGTCATTTTTTAAAGGGTTTTGCCCTTTTTTGACAATTTTTCTGACAGTGTACCTTTAGGCAGTGAAAAAGTGATATAGTACTACTGGGTTTTGGAACACAGCTAGTGTGTTTTTCATGGAAAATAAAACTAAAACGGGCTAAATATTTTCCAAAGAAAAGTGGAACTAAATGTGAGTCACTTAGTAAAGCGTTTCTGGTCTGCCAAAATGTTCAATGTCCCATTTTTACTGTGAGTCAGACAGACCATTCTCTCTGTTGCCCTTGGACAAAATGATATCATACAATTTACAGCTTCCTTTCTTTAGGCCTAATGTCAAAATACACCAGTAAAGCAAAACAAGAACAATGAAATTAATTTATGCTATAACTCGACCATATGTTTGTTGAGACAGTATAGTAATATTTTAGCTTTAGGTCTTTTTGTCATCCTCCAATATAATAAATATCAAAAACACTGTAGAATTTCTCATTTCACTGTACTAATTTCTGTCAACAACTCTACCATGCTTTGCTTTAAGCTGGTATGGTACCAATGCAACAGTGACTCAGCTACTAAGGCTGTTACATCTATTGATGTCATATTGGGTGTTTCTCTTTTTAGGAGCCCACGAAGACAGAAAGAGCACAAGGCAATACTATACTTATGTGACATCTAAGGCAATGCATATTACCACATTATCAACTTTAACATTAACATGCATTATCAATGCTTTGATGTCATCACATCAGCTTTACTGGTCCAATGTGAATCATTTAGTGCAGGCAGACCTTATTCACAATGGTTAATTATTGTGTTTTCCTATTATATTATGTCAATAGCAGATTCGTTTAAGATCAACCAAGAGTCAAATGTCAATTGGGCTAAACAATTGTGTATGTTCAAACACAAATCTATTTAGTCATTAGTTTCGTGAATGGTCCTTCAGTGACCAGATGCACAAACGTACAGTATTGCAGAGAGAGAGAGAGAGAGAGAGAGAGAGAGAGAGAGAGAGAGAGAGAGAGAGAAAGAGAGAGAGAGAGAGAGAGAGAGAGAGATACAACGCTGAGTCACTGAGATACAAATGAATCTGTAGCTGTGTCTCAAAATCCAGTCAAGCTGTCTACATAGTATTTATTGAGCATCAAATGCGCGTGGCAAGCCGTTTATTCGGTGATATCGCGAGGTTTTGACTTTTTTATTAGCTTTTATTAGTTTTATTACCAAACCTGCAACGACCTTTAGCAAAAATATCTATGAAAAAACGAGCATTCGATAAAAAATATCCTTTTACAAACTCTTCACATTTCAGATTCAACTTGCTCATGACTTATTTACATAATACAGTTTACATATTTTCAACGGGGCAAATCTAATTTTGTCCACGTTTAACAAAATAAATAATAAATGCAAAACATAATCAATAGCCTACCGACTCTCGACGCAAAAGTGCGTCATTCAGCAAACTCGAAGTGTTGCGTCTGTATTTACAAAATAATAAAGTGTCAACCTGTTAAATCAAAAAGTGCTATCTTAAATGTCACATAAAAAGTTGGTCTGGTCATGGCGACCCATCCATCATCCTCCTGTACTGTACGTCACCTTAATCCAGTTAGTTTGGATCCACGTCAGGACATTTGTCGCAAACACAGGTAGATTTGAATTATCTCACTGTCTAGTCATTTAATCACCTCTCGACTATTCCAATCATACGTCGCGTGCACGGATCTGGTGTTTAAATCGTTTAAAATTAGTACAAATATGCGGTCATTTAGATCATAAGGATACGCATCATCATCCAAACGTCATAAACCAAAGTGTCTGGAGAGTCTGATTCAATGAATCAACCAACCTTCAAGCATTGATTCTTTTTCCTGACCACTGCGACACTGCGAAAAAGTCACGCCTGTGCCCGCGTGGCACGCTATTATACTCTATATGTACTGTACATGACAGAAACGATACATACCGTATGTAGATTCAGGTCACTTTAACGCAGCGTCGTGTGTCTCGCGACTGACTGGTGTTCGGCTGCGCGGTCCCTGCTGTGCGTGTGTGTGCATCTGTGTGTGTGTGTGGGAGGGAGGGGCAGGAGCGCGCGTGTGGGTTGGCAGATTTGGGTTCTCGAGCAAAGCGGGACGTTTGCAGCAAATCGGGCTGTAAAGGCACGCCCGCCGACAGGGGGGGACAAACGGGTCTGTTGTCCCGGGCCCAGGGTGGGGTGGGGCCCAGAGGGGGGCCCAGAACTGGAACCTATGGAATAATTGATAAATAATAAAGAAAATATTTGATTTATTTGATTTGAAGTTCAGTACGCTCAAAATGTCCGGTCAGACTCAGCACAAGTCCGGTGCTCAGAAAAGAAAATAAAAGAAGAAAATATAGGCCTTATAGAGGAAAAAAGAATTCCTAATTATCCCCGTTAGGAATCTGTGACCGCAGATATAGTCACTGCATCGCGTGTGTTTAGAAGTCTGTGCTGTTTGCTGTGAGGTTTTTATGAGAGAAAGCACAAACTATTTAATATTTAATATGTAAAACTTGAATTTGAAATGAAACTTACCGCGGAGAAGATAATGAATTCGCTATCGTCTCTATTGCTAAGTGATGCGAAAATTATTTATTATTTCAAATCCGTTTACAAGATAAATATACATTGTGTTGTTAAACAGATGAAATTATCTTGATATAGGCTACATTCATTATGAGAAGCCTTTTCTTTTTATTGTTACACTGTAGACAGTAATATATGTATTTTATTTAAAACTCTATGGTCGTGACAGCACATTATCCATTATCTGTGTGTTCATGTTGGTCCAGTTTAATTCAGGGAAATCCTTTAATAAAATGTAATTATAAAATATTTTATTGTTTTGTAATATTCACAGCGCATATTCTCTCAGATCGTTTTAAAACATTTTTAATTATTCTGCAAAATTCCGCATAGATTCTGCAAAAGAAATCCGCAGAAATAGAAAAAATAACTCCTTACACAGATTCCTTACACAGCTGTACTACTCTTGCAGCAATTAAAGCAGTTCAGATTTGTTTTAAATGGCAAAATAGTTATATTTCTTTTTTTATTTACATTTTAGAGTATTTTTGTTTGTTCCAACAAGCGGTTCGCAGCCGACAGCAAGTTGACGACATGTTTGATGAATTGAACTCTCAAATCAACACTTCACTTGCCTATAATAACAACTATATAAAATATATATTTTCAGCATATCACAGTGTTAGTTTAAACGTTTATTATCTACACACACTATTTTTAAAAAGCGTAGGCAGGTTGCTCTGCTGCTCGCAGCTGCAACGGGTGCAGAAATAAAAAAATGAAAAGGGCTATAGCTACAAAACGAAACGAAATAAACATGAAACGAATAAACATGCAACCTGCCTTATCTTACAACTTCGCTATGCATATATATATATTATAGATTATGTCTTGGATGCTGTTTGCATAGATTATGCGCAGTATCCAAGGTTTTAATCTAGTCCTCCATTAATATTTTTTCCCGGTGAGCTGAAGCCCTGCTGTTAAATACGCAACAGCTGCATTGTAAATGTGTGGCTGGCTGTGCTTATAGCGGACTCGTGCTATAGGTTAAAAGTCTTATTACGGTTGTTTTGCAATCATCGTCTGTCAAAATGTTATTTTAATTAAATTGAAAAATATAAAAAGACGGAGAAGCCTATAAGCCCGAGGTCCGCCCGCGTATCAGCTGTGACGTTAAAATTGGCCGAAACCCGACCTGAGGGGCGTAAAAAGGTCGGGTCGGGCTTGGGCTGAAATGCAGGGCTCTACCCTCAGTCGCATTCATTGAGAAAAATCTAATGCATGCTCATCATGAAAGCTCTTTACAAAATAATATCCCTCTGGACTTTTGGTTCAAAGGCGTGCATGTTTGGAGAAATATTGATTGAGTTTATATGTTTACTTCAAATTTCTAAAGAGAGGAGTAATATTTATTCAATATTTAGTCCAAACACAGCATAATATTAGCTGAAGTTGTTTTACTGATATTTCCAATAGTCTGTTCATAATTCATACGTGATTATGATATTTTGTTTCAGTATACAGCGTCAGTACACTGAAACAAAATGATTCATTGAATTTAATCCGTTTTTTTTTTAAGGTAAGTGGTTGCAATCAATTTATTTAAGCTACATTTAAACAAAAGTTTTATATTTTATTTTACTTTACTAATCTTTTTGTTTAAATGTAGCTTAAATAAATTGATTGCAACCACTTACCTTAAAAAATGTATTAAATTCAATGAATATTTTTTTTCAGTGTACTACATTTAAAGGTAAAGTGTGTAAATTTTAGAAGCATCTAGTGGTGAGGTTGCAAATTGCAACCAACGGCTCAATCCACTGCTCACCCCTCGCTTTTGAAACGCATAGATAAGCTACAGTAAAACATGTCATCGTCAGAGACAACTTAGTAAAAAAAGTTTGTCCGTTAAACGTTTCTGTAGAAACATGGCAGCACAAAATGGCGACCTCCGTGTAAGGGGACCCTCTGTGTATGTAGATAAAAACGTCTCATTCTAATGTAATAAAAACATAACGGTTCATTATAAAAAGGTCTTTATACACCCCTGATAATATAGTTTAGTATATTATTTTGCATTTCTGTCAAGAGATCCTTCTAAAAATTACGAAAAGCACCTTTAACTAAATGTTTTATACAATGTATAATATGCAATATTCGTGGGTCCTGAATCTGATAATGCCAAATCTCTTGTTACCAGTAAAAAGTAAGGGGTGGGGGGGCCCTCTTAGATTATCTTGTCCCGGGCCCAGGCAAGACTGTCAGCTGGCCTGTGTAAAGGTGTTAATGATTCTTCCAATGCACCAGAAATAGCACTTTCACTTGTTTGACAGCAACTGTGTCGATCCATACTCTTGAGCAGTGACTGATGATGATAACACGGATAGATGAAAGGTGGTTGCTTAAGTTTTTATTTTAAACTTATATGTGTCAACGAGTTTATCCAAGCAGATTTGTCCATAGAGAAAAATCGAAATTGGAAAAAAAAAGGGCTTATCTATTGTGAACAACTCATCTGTACAAATTATAACTCCAAAAATGTTTATCTAATACTTTCATCAAATAGTAACTTTCTTTGCCTCTAAAATGGCATTCCCTTTCAAGCCCTAACTGCAATTTTTGTCTTTTCACATTAATGAAAAGGGTTGATAATGTCATTTCATGATTTTACCTTACAATAAGGTTGCATTTGTTAATTAACTGCATTAGTTAACACAAACCAACAATTAACAATATTTTTGAAGCATTTATTAATGTTAATTTTAATATTCACTAATAGGTACAAAAGTTGCACCATGTAACATTAATTAATACACTATAAATGAACATGAAAAAACAACAAATAGCTGTATTGGTGTTAACTAAGATTAAATAATGATATAAACATATTATGTTAGCTAATGCATTAACCATTCTTAATCAATGAACCTTATAGTGATATTAAACAAATGGTTTTTTACAACTTTCGTTTTTAAATACCAAAGGAATCACATTTTATCATAACAGCCCACTCGCAGGTCAGTATACTGTAGCATCATTGAATGGGTAGTTGACCTGAGTAGGTTTGTTGCAGGAGCAACATCACTTTTTTGTATTATATGGGAATTTCAATGTATCATGTACAGTATTTCAAACATTTGTTTGCGGCAGACTTTTCCATGTTATGGCCATTTTGCCAGAAAGGCTTTTTTCACATTTATCTCTGTGGCACAACCATAACTCAGCATTAATGCAAAGGCTTAATGTAAAAATGATTCATTCAAATTACTCAATTTTTTTAAGGTAAGTGGTTGCAATCAATTTATTTAGGCTACATTTAAACAAACAAACAAACAAAAAAATAAAAAACTTTTGTTTAAATGTAGCTTAAATAAATTGATTGTAAAAAATGTAAATTGAATAAATATTTTTTTTCAGTGTATAGGTGTTCAGATTCACTTCATTTCTTATTTTTCTTATGAAAATTATCGTTTTTTGTAGTAGATGACCATTGGTTTTACTATAATAACCATTGTTTTTTAACTATATTAAAATCATGGTTCATTATTCATGCATTAGTAGAAATTTAGAAAATGAAAGCTCTGTATTCATTAATATAACTTCTAATGTTGTTTTCCACAGTAATATCTTCTTTTTCACCTGTTTATCATTTTACATTTATGCATTTGGCAGACACTTTTATCTAAAGCAACTTACAGTTCATTACAAGGTACACATTTTTATTAGTAAAAAATGCTGGGTTATTTTCAACCCAGCATTGGGTCAAAAAGTTGGTTTGTAATTTCTCTGGCTCTGGGCTTGGGTCTCTTTTTGATCCAACCCTGGGTTGAAAACAACCCAGCATTTTTTTAGAGTGTGTACATGTATTCTGTAATAAAACATAGTCACTTTAAAACTCTTTGATTTAAAAAAAGAAAAAAGTTAAACATCTTAAAAAAGTTGTTTTGTTGCTTTAAACATTATAAATCAAGGCTAAAGCAGGTAATTCTGACAGTGTGATGCAAAGCTTTAAGTCTAAGAGAATCTGCAGTGTTATCAATATCCAAAGCATGAATTATTAAGCAGCATCAATTATGCATGACTGACCTCCCTCCACTTAACTGTTCAGTACGTCAGCACAAATCTTATGAATGAATTGCTATACAAAACAACAGAAAAATATACAATGATGTTGTCTGTCATAGTAGCATATTAAATATATTATAGAGAAGCCTTTTCACCTTTCATATAAAAAAAATGAATGTATACCCGTAATTCTTGATAGTTCTGGATAAATCGTGCAGCTACTGAGGATTTTCTCACATCATTCCTGATGTGAAATTGACTCACAAACTGTTTTTCATCACTGTATACCTGTGGTAACTCACTACACCCGCTGTTTGCTGTTCATCCATAATGCATGACAGCAAATGCTACAGCTCTCTATAGACATTTCCACAAGAAATGCCATATAAAACATGACCAGGGTGCCATTTCTGTAATACATGTCAAATATTTTCAAGGCCAAACAGAAATTGAACCACTTGAAAAGTATCAGTCTCAGTAAAGTGTTTTTGTCTTCATGTGTCGGTGGCTATGTACTACTCACTGGCCTTTTATTTCTGTTAGAATAAAATCCCGCTGAAGATTCAACAAAGGAGCATTGTTTTAGCCCTAAAGCTTAACAGATATTGTATGCATTGATTTTCAGAGATAAATAATATTTGTTGAATATATTTATTTAAAATTCCACTTTACTCCCTTAGGGCATGCACTTTGTTATGAAATTCAATTTTTTTGTGTAAACTCTTTCTTTTTGTTGAGCCAAGGACTTGCAGTGTTATTTTGAGCAGTTTATACCTCTTAGAAATGTTTGTATTCAGTAGTAGATATTTCAGCAATTTTTAAATACTCGCTTAGTCCATCAGGTATCTCTCATCTGACATTGACACAAGCGGAAGGGGATTTAAAAGATGAGGAGCTAAATGACAAAGCATTTCTCTGGCAAAGTGATGATGTCAAACATTTTGGACTTTGATGGCCAAAATCTTTTCTGTGTCTGAAATCACATACTGAATTATTTACTTCCTCAGCTTGCATGCACTGTAAAAAGAATCAACTTTAAAAAATACTTCAATTTGTAACAAGTACCAAAATTAAGTTTGTTCAAGTGAAAAATATTTTCATAATTTGTTTATGTACATCTACAATTCAGACATACTACTCCCCTCGGATACTGATTTTTGACTATTGTATAATATGGAAGTAGGCAATTTAGGATGCAGTTGCTGTAACAAAAACAAGCAGTTACTTGAAATGTGCTTTTTAAAAGATGCAGAGGTATTAAGTGACTCATAATTGTTATGGTCATACAAATATTATGTCTTAAAATAAGGTGATCCTTCATTTCCTCCACAGCATCAGTCAATTTTATAATTATATTTAAGTGGATATATTATAAAAAAAACTGCTTGAGGCTTAAAAAAACAGACTTTTTACATGTTTAAGTGCTATAATTGGGTCCCCAGTGCATCTTTCAACCTAGAAAATTAGAAAAAGATCAACTCAGTAACTTAGTTTTGGTAAACCATTTTCTGCATGCATGTGGAAAAAAATAAGTATTTGAAATCTGGCTCCCCTTGTGATGTCAGTAGAAGATAATACCGCCCCTTAATCTGCACTGTCCAACCACGGCACTGCCATTAGTGCAGAGATCAACTCATTTGCTTTAAAAGGACACACCCCAAAACGCCACATTTTTGCTCTCACCTACAGTATAAAGGAGCAATTTTAACATGCTATAATAAATTATCTATATGATATTTTGAGCTAGAACTTCACTTATTCATTTATTTGACATCTTAAAAATGTCTTGTGAAATGTCCCATTTCTATTGCATACATAGAATGAAAAGAAGAGTAAAACATAAACATTTGATTGTACATTTTGCACAGAAGTATCCAAAACCTAGGAAGCAAATATTTAACGTAATTTCAGTAATTTTAGCATTCTTTTCTGTAACTTTTTCATCATTTTTAGACTCATACAATGTGTTTGGGGTTGCTAAAAATTGCCTTGTGTGTACAAGGTTTTGTTTACAAACCAAATCATTGGTTATTCAGTGGAATACCATGAGAAAGAGAATAACTTAGTCAGATGTTGTTTAGTTACAGCTACATTAGTTACAGTTTTTCTGAATTGCTAAAACACTAAACCCCAATCTCTGAACTAAATTCATAGTGGCCTAAACACGTTTGTCAAATCTTGCACTCTTTGCAAAACACTAAACACAAACTTCTCACTAAAACACACATTTTACACTGCAATGCACTTGTTTTATAAATACTTAACACATGCAGGCAAAAGTTGAACACAACTACAACACCGTTATCATCGAGTAAACACAACAACTCAAAATTCTACACACTTTTATCTAATGGTATTTTTTACCAATTGTGTGGATTGGAAACAGTCTGAGAGGCAGATGAAGAGTATGAGGAAGAAAAGGACACCAGAGACGATGCAATTGGCAAAATTTTCAGTTGGATTGCTGACTTTTTACAAAATACAAGTGCTGCTTACAGTAATATTGAAAACTTACTATTACTTGCAGTACTTACAGTAAAGTATTCACTATATTCACTGAACTAAACTTGTGATTACAGTAATAGAGATTTTTAACAGTATTTGTCAAGTGTGTTGTTATGTACAATAAACATGTATTTTTCTGTAAGCAGATCTCCTGGATGTTATGTTTTCCATTATTAAGGTAGTGTCTAATGGATGCTTGTAGTGTTTTATATTATAGACTTATGTGTGTATGATTTGAAAGCTTAGTTTGATTTTGAGTATAAGTGAAATGGTTTTGAAGGAATTGTTTGATTTTGATGGAAGAGTCAGGGGTTCTGTAAATTGTGTTTGAAATTGGGATTTGTGTTTAAGGTTTTGAGAAAATGAGTGATGGTTTCAAAAAATGTGTTTTAGCAATTCAGAAAAACTGTAATACAGGAGATAAACTAAGAGCCATCTTTAGAGGGCGCTGTTAGCCAAGACCCATTAACATTAGCACCTAAAGAGTTCATGTTTGCACTACATAAATATCTGTAACTAAATGATTGATATTAGGACATTTTAAAGGACACTGCCCCATTGAAAGCTTGGGGGCTTTTTTGACCATTTTTTCTGACATTGTGTTAGATCAGTACAAATCAGTAAATTTAGCAAACATCACAATATTCATTGCTAATGCATACTGATGTTTGTTCTGTTGTTTACTCAGCAAAATTTTGTCACAGGATGATCTCATTAAGGAACTGGATTTTAAAATGACTTAAAATGAAGACTAGGAGGTTAGAAAGGGATATTAAGAAATTATAAATTGATTAACAAATTAAACAATATTATAAAGAAACACTGTTTAGAGAAAGGACTAAATGAAGCAGTACCTGAAATATTTTGGAACCAGCACACAGCAACCAATGATATAGCAAAAGAATGACAATGTTTAAGGAGCATCAAAACATTTATATTCACAGAATGTTCTTTATGTAGGATGATTTTACCAAAAAATTATTAGAGGGTTTTCACAGGCTTAGTCACATTTCATTAAAGAGGACATTTCACAAGACTTTTCTAAGATGTCAAATAAATCTTTGGTGTCCCCAGAGTACATATTTGAAATTTTAGCTCAAAATACCATCTAGATAATTTATTATATCATGTTTAAATTGCCACTTTGTAGGTGTGAGCCAAAATGTGCCGTCTTTGGGTGTGCCGTGGTTGGATACTGCAGATTAAGGGGCAGTATTATCCCCTTCTGACATCACAGGGGGAGCTAAAGTTCAATGACATATTTTTTCACATGCTTGCAGAGAATAGTTTACCAAAACTAAGTTACTGGGTTGATCTTTATCTAATTTTTTTAGGTTCATGGAAGCACTGAGTGGGGACCCAATTATAGCACTTAAACATGGAAAAAGTCAGATTTTTATCATATGTCCCCTTTAGTTGTGATTAAAGAAACCAACCAAATATCATTTCCATATCTAAAAAAAATATGAAATGAATATTTTATCCACTATATTAAGACATATCATGAAAATGAAGTGTATAGTGGGAATGGCACAGGTCAGACCCAGAGCTGTGAGTTTGTTATCAGGCACAGTAAAGGTATTTACAAAAACAATAGTGACAAGACTGATAATGTTTGTGGGTGTTTGTTGGGTAGGTTGTGAGAAAAAGAGATGTCTACAGATACCCTGTTACACCAAAAAATTGTGCGTTAGATAATTCACTATAAGTTCTGTGGGTTTTTCCAAATAAGTTAGAGTTCGTCTATTTGAATGAAATAGTTTATTACTGATTCTTGAGATAGAGGACATACAGTAACAGACCACATAACAGCATTATTTCAGATTAATCGTTCAGATATGAGAACACTACTCCATTCACTTGCATTTAGGTGGAACATCCCCTTCCACAGAATTTATGGGGCGGTTTCCCAGGCAGGGCTTATCCTAGTCCCAGAGTAAAATGCATGTTTGAGATGTCTTAATTTAAAAACACCTTCTACTGACATATCTTAAAGGGGACATTTCACTTTTTTAAGATGTCAAATAAATCTTTTGTGTCCCCAGAGTATTTAAGTGATGTTTTAGCTCAAATTACCATATAGATAATTTATTATAGCATGTTAAAATTGCCACTTTGTAGGTGTGAGGTGTCCTTTAAAATGCAAATGAGTTGATCTCTGCACTAAATGGCAGTGCCTTGGTTTGATAGTGCAGATTAAGGGGCAGTATTATCCCCTTCTGACATCACAAGGGGAGACAAATTTCAATGAGCTATTTTCTCACATGCTTGCAGAGAATGGTTTAGAAAAACTAAGTTACTGAGGTGCTCTTTTTCACATTTGATAGAAGCACTGGGGACCCAATTATAGCACTTAAATATGGAAAAATTCAGATTTTTATGATATGTCTTCTTTAACATATATCAATGGCATTGTTTGGTCTCAAGATGCACGCAGTATTGTTTTCGTAAACAACTACTTAAATGTCCTAATATAACTAAGGCCTAGTCCTGGATTAATCTAAACCCTGTCCGGGAAACTGCCCCTACATTACGGAGTTGTGACTTATAAGCACTTAAATTAAGATTATAAAAACTTCCATACTCACCAGAACTTATGTGACTTTGTTGATCTCATGGCAAAAGTGAAATATGGAATAAGGACCCTTATAATGAAAATTGCCACATAAAACTAATGTCACACAATGTCTCAAGAATCAGTGACTAATGGTTTCATTACTATACTATAAATCATGTTATACTAGTTTACTAAAACTAATTAGTAAATAGACAGGCCCTGCAAATGTAACTTAAACATATGCATTCAGTTTAAAGCATCCATTTGTTATTTAATGCATATGTGAGCAAGGGCTATGCTGCTTTACTTATAATATCCAACAGAGGGCAGCAACTTACCATTTTATTCATGTACAAGGGAAACACATGGGAATTAAAATGTAAACAAAATGCAATATACCTGAAATCTTTAATGAAATGATTAAGATGATTTAATTGCTTTTATGACTGAATTAATAGAATTAAGCATTACCTCATATTTAACTATGCAATTCTTTTCATTCGTACGTTATTGTTTCCAATTTAGAATAGAAACATATCTATTTTTGCTCTAGGACAGCCAGCAATTTACCCTTAGCTTGGATGTCAGTGCGGCGGTCAATGCTAAATATGATACGACAGAATCGATACAGTGGTCCCATTTGCCCCATCAGCCCAGAGCCACCAAAAAAAGCACAATCTGAGATCTTTAGAGGCATTTACAACTGATCACAATCTGATCTAACCACACTTCACGCCCTTGAACAGGGTCAGAGGGCATCGCTACCCCTCCATTACCCTATGACTACTGCTTTAGCATTTACTTTTGCCATTGCAATTCTTTAAAGTTATTGGTACAGGCATACTGGCACAATATTATTGCTTTTCTAAGCAATCAGATTTATGATTTCTATTGTGGACAAAAAAACACAAAATAAGAAAACTTATTGACATATAGTGGCAAAAATATCACTTGTGGGAAGGCGGTTTTAACATCTACTGTAGCAATCGCATAGCAACATTGTGCACCTCGGGACAACACCCTGGCAACTCACCCGCAACACTCAAGCACATTTTTTTATGTGCACCGCTCCCATTTTATGCAGAAAATAAAATAGCCTGTAAACAAGCTAGCAAAGAAGCTATATATTTTTTCTTCTCGTATTTGCTGTTTTAGAAAGACAGGTATTTTACTGATCCCACGTGGGAAATGAAGAATTTTGAAAGCACCCCCAGGTTTAGAAAAGAACAGAAAAGCTTGTACTTAGTAGTCAGCATGTTAGTGTTTGAAAAACAGCCTGTCACATTTTAAATACAGCCCATCGTATATCAAGGCACAACCGAGTCTTATGATCCTGAACAATTACGGTCCAAGGACCCAACCCACACACACATTAACACACTGCAGCAGTGGAGCACTGCAGCTCCTCTCCTCCTGACACAGCTCTTATAGAACCAGCGTGCCAGGCTGTATGGTGCGGTGCACACACGGTCCCAGGCAAACACGCATCCTGAGTCCCCGTGGACAGAGATGGTACACTCTCAGTGGTGCATTGGCTGTATGTTTACGGTAATAACAAGCTTGCCATAAGCAGAAAAACTGCAGTGTGACCTTGAGCTAGAAATATGTGTGTAGGAGGAACAGCCTCATCTGCAACTTTCATTATAAATATTTGCGTTGTGTGCTGCTGGGAAACATAAATAGCAATGTGTCTCATTCATGTTGTTGTATATTTAGCCTTTAGCTTAAGCTTCGTATTTGATTTTTTTTCTACTCTAACACTCAACCGGACTTACCTTTGACCTCAGCAGAGAACTGGGCCGAATGTCTGGTTATGAAAAGCTGCAACTGTTTGTCCAAGTCACATTCTGATAGACTGATACCCCAAGAGCGGATACCTGTGGATACACATCATACGACATATTCAACAATTTGCACAGATGTCTTAAAGGGCACCTGTTTCATTGCTATAAAACAACGTTATTTTGTGTATTTGGTATAATACAATTTGTCCGCGTGGTTTATGGTTAAAAAACACATTATTTTCCACATATCGTACATTTTTTTAGCTCCAGAATTCACTCTCTTTCTAAAACACACAGATTTTGTGTCCCTGATTGGCCAGCTAACCTGTACGTTGTGATTGGCCGTCTGACGTCAGCCGGAAATGTGACGCTCCTTACCATGTTTGAAAGATTCGGTTGCTGACAGAAGTTAACTTACAGGCTATGAGTCCAAAGCGTGAGGAATTATGATAATGTCAGTCTTGTCTACATCACCAATCCCAGAAAGTAAACTGTTGCCTAAAATCTGTGTGTTTGTTGTAGTCCAAGAAAAGAGATTTACGATGGAGACGATAACTCGCTTCATCGTTTACTTTGGGGTTTGTACCTTTTGCATATCGTTAACATGAACTAATACACACTTACACACCAAAGGAAATGTAAAAACGTGAATCAGACCATATGTGCCCTTTAAATTTAGAAAAATTTGAGCTTTTCACAGTAGATGTGCAGAAAAACTGAGTCTGAATTACATTTTCTTTTCATTTCATTAATGCATCTGGCAGACACTTTTATCCAAAGCAACTTATAGTGCATTGCAGGGTTTACATTTTTATCAGTGTGTGTGTTTTCTGGGTTTGAACCTATGACCTTCTAACACAGTGCTATACCACTAAGCTATACAGGATCTGTTTCATATGTTAAGTAATAACCAATGGTGTAATAATGTTGTATATACAGTAGGTTTTCCATACATCAGATTGGAGGATGTGTATTGTGTGCACTGAATATTCATGAATTTGACTGTTACATAACACTTCAGAGACCTTTTATGCACTTACAGTACACATCTGAAAAGTCCCCTATGAGAATTATGTAATAAAATTAAATCTCTTAATTGACTTCTCTCTTCAGACTGATAAAGGGCCATTTTCCTCAGATTCTGTTTTGAGTTAATGAAGAGTAAATCTTGCAAACACTGCAGTGTTAGTGCTTAAAAATGCTGTGTCATTGGGATTTAAACAGGTAATGGATTCAGATGTTTCTCAAAATAAGATACTTGTATTCATAACGCAACATATTCCCACAGTATTGATTTGTTCTTCTTATTGATATGTGAATTACTGCTTAAAAGTCTTTTAAGAGGAACAGAATAGTCTTTCGACTTTTTCTAGATGTCCCAAAATTTAAGAAAGGTGTGAATATTTACGATTCTGAAAGTGATTTTCATAACCAGTGCAACATTAGCAGACCCTGAATTTTATAATCTAATGAATAAAACTTTCCATATACAGATTGAAATAAGAGCTTAGATAACAATCTTATTAATTTAAAATTTACTTTTTTAACATAGGTATGTTAAACATTGTTACCTTACCTAAATTACTGTATCTTAGGGATCTATTGTTTACCTTTAAAGGGACTGTTAACTGTTTTGTACCCCTAAAATTGACTTGGTACAAAATTGTTCCTTAAAGTTACACACCACTGGTTTTCAATATTTTACTATGTTCTTACCTTAACTTTGATGAATATACATACCTATCTTTTTGTCAATACGTGCACTTTTAATCTTTGTACAGCACTTCTTGAAAGTGTTAGCATTTAGCCTAGCCCAATTCATTCCTATGGCTCCAAACAAAAGTTTTATTTTGTGCCACAATACTTACTTGTGTAACTACTCATGTAACAGTCTTTAAATAGGGAAAACAAGGAAGTGTTTCTATAATTTATCCCTGTTTGGAGCCATAGGAATGAATGGGGCTAGGCTAAATGCTAACACATTCAAGAAGCGCTGTACAAAGATTAAAAGTGCATGCATTGAAAAAAGATAAGTATGTTTTAATTTATCTAAGTTGAGGTAAGAACATAGTAAAATATTGAAAAACAGTGGTGTTTTCCTTAAGGTACACAATGGTTCCTTAGGGTATAATATTGTAGCCCAAATTATATAACATTTCAATCTGTTGAATTCTCAAAGGTACAAAAATGACCACCCCAGTGACAGAAAAGGTACAGTTTTATCTGAAGCACTTGTTACTAATACTGAGTCATGTTCAAATATTGTACTTTTTGGAAAAAATGGATGTTTGAGCTGCCTTGATTTAAAAACACATCTTACCATATATCAGTGCCATTGTTTTGGCTCAACACTAGTTGTTTTTGTAAGGGTTATTTGTGAAAACTTCTTAATAACTAAGGCCTAGTCCTGGATTAAACCCTGTCCGGGAACATGCCCCTTTGTGTTTCAGATTCTTATTGGACTACACAAACACAGGTTGATAGGCTTGCTTCTGTAGACCTATGTTTTTACTTGGGACTGGTTGATGCTGATCAAGTCATTTTTAAGAATTTAAGGGATAGTTCACCCAAAAATGAATATAATGTCATTAATGACTCACCCTCAAGTCACGCGACTGCAGTGTCGCAACTGACGTGTTGTCCTCAGTTACCCTTTTTTCAAATTTACAGCGTGCGTCTACCTCAGACTGTAAACGAAGCTCGGGAACAAAAAAAACCCCAAAAAATGCTGGGGTGCACCAGATAACACTTCAAGCCGCGTCATACGTCATCTGCGTCACTGCAGTCACGTGACTTTAGCTCGCGCATGCGCTTCACAACATAACCGGAAGAGAAGACAATGCTGAATAAAGTCGTAATTTTTGTTATTTTTGGACCTAAATGAATTTTCGATGTTCAACACATTCTAACTGACCCACTGATGTCACATGGACTACTTTGATGATGTTTTTATTACCTTTCTGGACATGGACAGTATACCGTACATAGATTTTCAATGAAGGGTCAAGCAAGCTCTCTGACTAAATCTAAAACATCTTAAACTGTGTTCCGAAGATGAACCGAGGTCTTACAAGTTTGGAACGACATGGGGGTGATTCATTAATGACATTATTTTCAATTTTGGGTGAACTATCCCTTTAAGGAATTAAATGTATCTCTATGTCTCTAAAATCTCTTTCTCTGTGTCTTTACTGATCTCCTCAGAATCAAAACAAACAGTTATTATGTCTGTAAACACTATACACATGCTACTACTGTACATAACACTGTAAACAAATATTTTACCATAAACAGTCAAAATTCATCTTTATCAAAAGTAAATTGTCTTTAAAAGGTTTAACATCAAACAAATAATCTTTTGATGATTATATACAGGATGCCATGTATGAGTGGGAAATAAACTAAATGGGTTGTTTGTACTCTTCCAATATTATCCTAAAAATTTGATTAATGGATGAAAAAATTGTTTTTTGAGGTTAAAGACTAAATACATTTAACAACTATATCAACTTCAAAATATTTTAAAAGTAATAGGCCTAATGTTTTTTAATCAAATATATATCCAAACACAGTTTTTCCCTATATACAGGCCTATAATGTCTAAAAAAAATATTTTGTAAATAGACAGAAATGTTAATGAAAGGCAGCAACAACATTTTACGAGCGTTTGCTGACACCCAAAAATTGCGACTTCATCAGTTTCATCTAAACATGTCGTAATCCTACACTTTATGGCGCAGTGCTCATTGCAGACACTCGAGGTCGCCGCAGTGTGCATGAAATATCATTATGAATGAAATATCATTATGTTGCACTAGGTCGTATATATTTTTCTGTGAGGACGAGGATATGACAGCTCAATGTTTTAAAGGGCGTTCATTATGTTGCATTTGTTAATTACGTACGCAGTACGCGATATGCATTTGCAACGTCGTCTGCTTTGAGCCAAAACGAGATCATAAATAAAGGCACGCGCCCACAGCAGCTACACATGCATTTTATAGAGCTGTACATTGCAACATGCAAGACATTTTCATGACCTTTGGTTGCATACAGTACCCTATAGAAATACAGCAACTTGCATGTTGCGCATACCTTATGAATACACAGTAGGCTATACAAAACCGAAAGAAATGAAAACAACATTGAACATAATATTCTGGTCTACATTATAGAAAATTATGTATATATATATATATATACTGGCACAAATGATGCATGTTTTAATACCCAAGGACTAAAATTGCTCACCTCGCTCAATGTGTTGTTTGGTGGTGTGTAGGTGGTGCTCTGTCGCGACCTCTCCTATCACGACCAGCATGTAAAAGTTTCCCGAGGTGGAAGTCGCACCGCGGCCGCGGTGGTGGTGCTGGCCAGGGTGCTGAAGCTCGCCGTCCTCGTCCTCCTCCACCGCTGCGAGCGCACCCCGGGCCGGGATCTCCATGGAAACAACCCCACGAGCGGACGCCGGGCCCGCAGTTATCTCCATGACAACTGCTGCCACCTGCCCTGAGTGCAAAGTTAAGATAGGGAGGGCTCGTGAAACTCTGCGCGCGCTGGGCGCTATTTACTCGCGCGTGATTGGTCAAAAGACCATCCGGCTATGTGACGTCACAAACACACACACAAAAATAAGAGGTTTTTCAACGCATGGTTGGGTAAATCTGTTAATTTAACCTAGCGGTTTGTCAACAACTCGTCATTTTTTTAGATTTATATGCAATAAGGATGAAAGCACAACTTTAAAAGCTACATTTATATTAATTTGTAAATATGCTTACACTTACACACATACAAGCTGGCTGTAAATTGTATCTGTAGATATAAAGTTTTGCATATTATTACCATGCTCTGTTTGTGTTTGCTTATTTGTTTCTTGTCAAGGCACACCCAAAACAGAAAAGCACCCTTACTGCATGTTTAATTTAAAGGTAAGAATACAAATACACAATAAATAAAACAATAACGATAAGATTAGATGGGCTTTCCTTCTGACCATGAGTTTGCATGCTGCAGCACCCACAGTACATCACCACAGACTGCAGTGAGTCAGCAATCACTTGAGTCATGTGCAAATAAACCCATACTGCCATCTGCTGTCCTTAGTAGTCCACTGCAATGCACTCTTTTTGAAGTTCAGACCTAAAAATTACAGTAGGGTCATTAGTAAAAGTAATTGTGATGTGTTACTTGACTTAATTTTTTTTTATAAGTTTGTGCTTACACGACATTTACAGTAAATACAATAAACTGCAATAAACAAAGCAGTAAATGAACAATCAGAAAGTTCCCAATTTCCAGCTTATTCTTTCCATACTCAGCACTCTTGGGATTTAAAGCTCAGACTCAGATTGACAACTCTGATTTTTGCTGTAATTTAGATGCTTTTTATAAACTTAAAAGCAAAATCCTCGCAAATACAGGAAAGATAGGTGACTTACTTTTTCTGTGCTGATGCTGCTCTGATGCTGGTGTTTTTAAGTACAAGCAACCATATTATTTTTTATGTTAAATATGTTCAATAGTTAGGTGCTGTTGTTAGTTAGATTATTAATTGACTATGGGGTGGTTTCCCGGTAAGGGATTATCTTAAAACAGGCCCTAATTTAATTAGGAAATTTTAACAGAAATGCCTTACTAAAAGCCTTACTTGTGTGCATTTTGAGGCAAAACAAAGGGCACTGATGCATTTTAAGATATGTTAGTTCAATTCAATTTTATTTATATAGCGCTTTTCACAATTGTTTTATTGTTTCAAAGCAGCTTTACATTAACAGATGCAGTAAAAAACACAGAAAAATCTTAAAACATAAACAGCAGAATACAACAGTTAAGATTAACCATACTAGCGAGTGTAGTAAAAATGTAATCTATGAAAGAGGGTGCTAAGTTAAGCCAATGTCAGCAGACTTCCCATGGGGTTGAAAAACCCTCTAGGAGAAAAACCCTATGGACGAAAAGTCCTAGGAGGGGAGAAAACCTTTGGAGAGAGCCAGACATAGCTGATTCTACAGAGGATATACTATATAATAGCTATGAATTAATCATTTTATGAGGATTAAAACATAATATATATGTGTATATATACATGGATAAGTGCAAATTGTTTTCAGTTTGGACAGCTCTTGCATTTTTTTAGTCTAGGGCTAGTCCAATTCCTGTCTAGGAAACTACCCCTGTAGCCTTTTGATTGTACAGTTAGCTAGTTAGTTAGCTTGTTGGATAGTTATGTGGTATGTTGTGGTATATGGAAAATGCAAGTTGAATTACCCACATGCACTGTAAAAAAGGTCACAAAAGTGTTTTACATTTCTTTAAAATGTCCATTGCTAAAAAGTATCAAAATAATATGCACTTGTTTATGTCATGTCTCTGTCAAGTAGTACTGGTTTAACTAAAATGTTAACTTAAGCCAACAATGATTATATTTAGCAAATAACTGACCTCTGACTGCTCATGTCAATTCATCATAGCATCACCACCTGCCAATTTCTATCCTGATTATGTGACTATTATATCAACCTCACAATAACCAAGTGATTGCAATCATGATCATTTTCAGTCCTCAGAAGTCTATTTATAGAACAAGGTATTCAGCTAAGGACCAGTGTCCTGCATTTCAAAGCCCTGCCTTGCTTTTCATTTATGTCTGTAGGGGGCAATATCAGACCCAGTTTTAATTCCAAATTGATGAAATATTGATTCGCAAGTGTTTTGGGGGCAGAATAATATGTGACATCTGTGTCAACTCAAGCAATAGGTCTAACAGGTGAACGCAGATGTATTGGGAAAGACACAAGTTATCAAATCTCATTTGGTATCAAATGACCATCAAGCTTTCATGTCGTCGACCACTGAGCTAAAAAAAGTCTTTAATATTATGTGTATGAGCATCCATTTTGACCTTTCAGAGAGAATAATAGTTTTTTCAAAAGTGTTTTTTAGTTATGTTAGTTAATTTACTGTCAGAAAAATGGTCATTAGCTGTCACTGGGGTGGTACCCTTTTAAGGAGTACACATTTGCTCCTTAAGAGTACATAAAATTACCTCAGAGGTACATATTGGTACCAAATATCTGTACCTAAATGGTACAAAGACATTTTTAAGTACTAACCCAGTAACAGCTTGGGACCATTTTTTATTCTGCAACATATGGCGCCTTTACAATTGTTATAAAGGTCTGATGTGACTCTATTATAATTGGCTAAGTGATATTAATGCATCACTATTTAGAAAAATTATACGTATTTTTAGGACTTATAGTTGTAATAGAAATTTTTAGGGGCCAAGAACCGAAGGTACCTACAGTATTGTATCTGTTCTAGTTCTTATTTTTTGTTCTTCAGACTGGGGGTCTATGGCAGCCCATAGAACCGTACGTAGGAAAGTTAGGAAATTTGGCACACTGATAGAGGACCCGCTAGCGCCACCAACAGTCCTAAATTACGTTTTTGCTTATAAGGTTCTAGAAATGAATTTCTTATTTCTTCTAATTCCTTGGCTCAAGACGATTCGATTGGCCCATATGACCCTATGACCTATTTTCCATCATGAAAATCTTTCTGCCATTTTGAATTATTTGTAAAACCTACTTTTTCGAACTCGTCCTAGAGCTTTTGTTCGATTTTGAGCATCTAGAGACAGTCAGGGCAAAAAGTTATAGAATTTGTGTCAATTCGCCAATCCGTTTCTGTATACCGCATCGAAAAATTGAACGTAGAGCACGAAAAAAATAGATTTGAGGCTGTATCTTCGCCAAAGTCACGCGTAGTGTCACAACTCTTGGTAGTTGTGATGCCAGTCAGGTACTGAGGGTGCGTGCACAGCTAGGTCGCAGTGCCACCTAGTGGTCAGACGAATGTTTTACATGCCTATAACTTTAGCTGCGATCAACATATTTTCACGGGACTTGTTTCCTTGAAGTCCTGAATAGTTGGCGAGTCCAACGATACCAAACAGGCTAGAATTTGCCTTACAGTTAACCCTGTGCAGCAAAACAGGGCTTAAAAACATGCGCGAATATCTGCTTGCACCACTAGTTGGCCTTATAATCTAATCGCTGACCTTATAATGGTCATACAACTGTTTTTTGCTAAACTAAAGTGTCATGAATCTAGCTAGATGTAACACAGTCCTGACCTGAGGTTGCATGCACAATGTAGTCATTGCGCCACCTAGTGGTTTTGAGATAGAAAAATGGCAATTTTTGCCTAAAACTTACTGCAACAGTACATTATTCCTTTCATAGCTTGGAGTATAATCATTGGTGGATGTCAATTCACACCCTAGCAACCAATGAGAATACCGTATCAACGTTTTAGCCTATATCTCTGCATCAGAACATCATGGAGACATGAGGGTGGGCTGTATTGACTCATTAACACCACTGTAACATTTTGTGAACAGTTTTGCAAGCACCACTTACACTTCCTTCAGTGTTTTAGCTAACAATGTTTCTCGAGAAGAGAGGGAGAGATTTCACTGAATGAGAACACAGTTTTTTTGCTGATAGCTTTTATATTCTGACATCAAGAGGTTTTCCTATAGGTTCTTTAATCTGCTCATCCAAACTCGACTTTCATTCCTTTTGTGCTCTTTTTGGCTTGGCCCTGGTAATTGCTGCTTGCAGCTTTATTTATTGTTTATTTTTATTATTCATATATTTTTAAATTAACCTTGTATCTATTCATTTGCTATTTTACTCAAAAAAGTGTTTTGATGATTGTTTAATTGTGAGAGAGGCTTATTAGACATCATGCTTCTTTGCAAAATAGCAAGTGCATAGCAAGTGCATACCCAGATCAGAAAAGGTGCAAGCATTAAAATGTCAATGGTTATCTTAAGAAATGCGTGGGTTTACAAAAGAGAAAGTATGAAATGTTCTGCATAGAGAGTTGAGCTCTACCTATAAATATTGAGACAGGGCTTTGAGCTTTGCGACAGAAATTCACTGTGATCACTGCTCCCAAGATCTTGTAAAATCGTCAAGCTTTATCATCTTGACAATAAAATTTTAATGTTGTCATTCAGAATTTTTTCCCAAAACAATAGTATGAAGTTTTTATAGGTTTTGTGGCATAAAATACTATAGTATAACAACAATAACATTCCATTGGACCAGGCTTTGGTTAAATAATATATAACCATATATCTTTTTATAGCTCTGAAGAATTGATTTGTTTAGAATCAGAACACAATTTGTAATTCTTGCCAGATTTATTCGGTTGGTTGACAGTGATGGATGAGTGGCCAATTGCTTTAATATTTTGTTTTCACAGTTCTGGATTTTGAAGAATGCATATGACACCAGATTAAAAAAATTGTTGATTACATACTTAATTTTTTAAACAACATTAATGTGTGGTTATCCTACTGATGTTTTCCTCTGGATTCATTATTAGTCAGCAGTGCAGTATTTCAACTACTAAAATATATAAAAATTATTAATTTAACAAGATGCAGAATCAGAAGATACCTGTCACTTATACATAGAGCTTCATTTTCAGAGCTGTTTTCATGCTAATTTTGCCACGTTTAATACTATTATCGGTAAACTTTTGACCGAAAAAATATATAATAAAGCATCATTTTAGTTTAATAAAATATAAAATATAAAAGTAATTGATACACAGACGACTTTACAAAACAATTTATATTGCACTTTAATGCATAAACAGTAGATTAAAATTAAATGTGACAATTACACGTTTAGCCTATCACATACAACACAGAAATTTACAGTACAACGTTCAGTGTTGCCGCACTTAAAAAAATAGGAATATAAATAAAAATGCAATAATTTATGTTATATAATGCATATGCAACCCCTTATCCCCATCCCAATCCATTCCGCAATGTGGTAACCCTCACAAACACTTTAACAAGAAAAAGTTGCAGAACGCTCCGCGCGGACAGTCGCACATCTTGCCAATCCGAGAGCCTTTTCTGATAGCGCACTGTTCCCCCAAATCACACTGAGAAAACACGAGAAAGCATGTTATTTTACCATTACACCATGATTTGCTTTGTGCAAAATAGTTTTTTAATGAGGAATGTTGTGGCGTTACAGGTTAAATGTAAAGAACAAAAACAGTATTGCGCAAACGCCACGTCGCCAACATACACATATATTTAAAAGACGAAATGTTTATATGTAAAATATAAACGTACCATGGGAACTTGACCAAATTTCTTCTCCCAAGGTGGAATTCGTTTCGTCTGCAGCTTTTCCAGAACTTCTTGCAAAGCCCCGAGCTGGTTTGATAAAACATTTTTTTTGAGATAATGCATCTCAGTCCCTAAAGGATTCGCATTATTACATACATAGGCTACAAATAAAACATTTCTGCAGCAAAATCAAACAAAACCTTCCTATCTATGGTGGAGCTCTTTTTTGTAAACAGAGCCTCTATAAAGCATAAAAAATAGCAAACTGGTTAATTACTTACAAGCTGTTTTTCATTTGTTAGGTTTGGGTCTTTTGGGTAGAAGTCTCTGATGGCTCGTGTGTCCATTTCAACCTCCACATCTGGGTCTGGGTCGTTCGCTCTTGCACTTGTAACCAAGCAAAGCAGCACGGCGCACACAGCCATCCGCGTCCACAGACTGGAGCTCTCCATGGTCCTGATCGCAGGGAGCTTTGGCACGGGAGCGCGCAAGTATATATATCTCGTAAAAAGTTCAGTCTCAAATAACCATCCCAGCAGTCCTGCACCCTTTTATGTGCTCAACGATGCATGCATTTATATGACACGATGTCGCCCCGCCTTTAACATGGATTTCTTTCGCACGTAAGCGCAATCATTCATTGCGTAAATGCGCAAGTCATCAAATGCGTTTGTTTTGCCCCCGGAATGTTAATTTTTTTAACCTCACTTAAAACACATCCGTCGGTGTGTCTTGTTTATGGATGAAAAGTATTGCTGTGTGTAGCCTATAAGCACGCTTTGATGCAACAATAAAAACGTCTTTTTTACTTTCTTAAAGTCTAAAAATAAAGCTGTAAACGCTTAAGTAACGACCTAAACGGTTTTTGAGACTTAAGTTAAAACATCTACGACCGTATTAAATACAAATAATATATTATTAAATTTTTATACATTGGCAGACATTTTTATCCAATGCAATACAAAGAAGGTACATTTTTACATTTCAGTATGTGTGTTCCCTGGGTTTGACCCCACAACCTTTTGCGCTCATAACGCAATGGTTTACAACACAGCTACAGTAACACACGATATGATTAAAGTGCGTCAACTTGTACTGTATATTGTTAGTGTTGTACTGCCTTTGTCGAGGTTAAATCTACTGACCAATCCAAAATGTTGCAACTGGTGATGTTTCGAAGGAACTGATGTCACTAATGTTTTTGTTATTTCAATCCCTTTGTTTGAGAACAAGATTATCACATTTTAAATTTCCTTTTCATTCATCTGGATAATGTGCAGTTAAAATGGTCTTGTTGGCAATCATATCTTAAGTAAATCTTAGGCACTAATGATCTCATGGTCTTTTATCTACAAGCCACTTGCTCTGTAAAAGTGTAGACATTCAAGTGGCCTATTTGAGCACGTCTAGACTCATCTGAGCCTCCATGAAATGTAAACAAGGTTTTTTCAAAGAGAAAAAAATGGTTTCCAATGTAAGGCCTGTTTCTCGTGTTGATGTAAAAAGCGAATAATTTGCCCATCTGTGTGACATCACAAGCTATTTTAATGATGAGCAAATTATTTTGAGGTTGAACTGGATAGGCTATTTGCGTATCAGCAGATCGAATCATTTCTGCCCAACAACATTCATATTAACCGTTAATTTGGTGAATTTCCCTCATAGTTTGCTTGGCTGCTCACTGTCATTTGTCGAATTCGTCTCATGGTTTGCTTGGTTGCACAGCAGCATTTCTGGAAATTAAATAAGCAAGCTGCAAGCCATGTGCCTGTAAGCTAAGGATTAACTTCTGTATCCAAAAATGATGTTTTATAATTTCCCATCATGACCCTTTAACAATGGTTGTGAGGCATATGACGCACTCTCTTTAGTCTTCATTCATATCAAAAAATAACCGATCAATGTCTAACACACCATGTCTTTCATGCAATCAGCCTGGGTCCGTATAAAGCTCAAAATCATTACAAACACAGACTAGACGGTGTGTTAATAGAAAAAAGACTTTTCTTGCAAAAAATTCCCAGTCTCTTAAGTGACACAAAATATGGTGTGAAAATCCTAAGTGAACAAATTTGGCCCATAACCCCAGACAATGAATCCTTAACTCAAAGCGTGTGTTGAGCAAACACATTCTTCTTTCCAAACACGCCTGGATCGGAAATAGAGGTTATGGGTGAATGAAAACCATTTTCTTGTGTTTTCATGAGGGAAACAACAGGTGAAACCTTTTGAAAAGATTTAACTAGATCTTATATTTCATTATTTGTCCTACTTTAAACTAGTTCACATACAAGCTATACATATTGACACATTGGTGTCATTAGCACCACCCAACCATGTATCACGAAACTATGTACCTATAGTCACATAAAACTGTGATTCTTTTTCGTGACACTGGCAAGTTTTTTGACCTTTTGCGTGAACATGTCACGTATTTCTGTTTATGTGTCATTGTCACGTATTTGTTACTTAACTGTTTTTTCCTATTTTCAAACCATTGACGCTTCAGTTTAGGGTTAGATTTGGTGGTTTGCGTTTGGATGTGACTTTATTGGTTTTATAGCTTTTTTCATTTTTTAAATATTTTTTCTTTTTTTATATATTTAATGATTTTAAACCATTCTCGCCTGACATTAGGGTTGGAGTTGGGTTTGGGTAAGGAATGGGATGTCATTTTATGTAAATCTAACCCTTACCCAAAGCGACAATAGACCTTTCTCACAACTTCCGTATTTATGACCGGAAATACGCAATCGTCGCGGAAATCTACTTCCTCCACAGTCAAGGCAATGTAAAAACCCGTATCTGTTCCATCAATTCCCTGTTGATGGTGAAGTTAGACAGAAGTGGATTCAGGCTATCCGGCGAGACTTATAATGTGTCGTTTTAGTTAACAGTTTAGTAACAGTTAGACTCGCTCTCTACTTACCTAGAAATTTATGGACAAATTCTTCATGGAAAAAGTTTTCCTCCATTAGTCGTGTCACATCAGCAAATGTAATATTTGGCAAATCCGTTAACGAAGTTGTGTAGACTCTTTGATCCATTTTAAACTTGCCCGGGTTTATGTTTTTCTAGTGTGTTGACGCTTGACAGGAACTCCGCTTACACGACGATTACGTATTTCCGGTTACTGTGAGAAAGGTCTATGGAAATATGACAAAACAGTTGAGTAACAAATACATGACAATGACACATAAACAGAAATACGTGACATGTTCATGCAAAAAGGCGGAAAAACGGTGTCAGTGTCACGGAAAAGACTCACAAATTTACATGACTATATGCACGTAATTTTGTGATACTGGGTTGCACCATCAGTTGTTGAGAACACTTTTGACCCCAGATTTCTTTTTGGGGGGGGTTCAGCGTAGCAACTCTTCAGTAAGTTGGCGAAGACAAATATGTTGGCATTAACTTGTTACAGATGAAGACCATATAATAAGTCTATAATCAAAAGAAATGGGTGTCATCCAAAAACAAGCTTGAAATCACACAAATCAAAATCTGCCCAAGGCCGTTGGAAACAGGGTGTTTTCACAGAAATTGAATTGCTCAAACCTATTTTTAGCACTGCTGTGAGTGTTGAGTTAAGGGGTTTAAAATCTTACCCTTGTTCCACTGCCATATCCAGTCTTCGCTATGGGGCACGATTTGATTCCCATTTGTCTCCCCGGGATCCGCTTATGTCTGCCCACGTCTACATGTCTTTCAAAACCTCTGTGTATTTAGCCATGTGCCGTCTCAACTTCACAAACTTGATCTTTGGTCCTATACATTAACCCCTGCCGTGTGTGACATCCCATACTGTTCTTTCTAATTAATATCTCGTAATATCTCTTATTATACATGTTTTACAATGAGAACAGATACCAAACTTAATTTGTTGTATTATAGCAATACATTGGCTATGTCCAACAGGTTTCAGAAGATGTGATTTTGCTAAGTACACTGTCAAAAAATAAATTGGTAAAAAAACATGGTCCCTACTGTGCTACACTTTCAAAAAGTAAACACCTAAAGAGTTTAAATTAGTACCTCAGAGGAAGATATTGGTACCAAATATATAGATATCTGTACCTAAATGGTACATATTAGGACTTTTTAAAGGGTACTGCCCCAGTGACAGCCTAAGACTTTTTTGACATTTTTTTCTAACAGTGTAGGACATCCTGTGTTGGTCAACAGAAAAAGCATTGTGATAACAATCCAAAAATCATTGGTTTACCCAGAAACTGTTCAAACTCATAAAATGTTCCTTATCAAAACTTCGGATAAAAGTGTCTGCTAAATGTGAAAATATAAATTAATCAAATTCCCATTGGTCAATCATAAATCAAATCCTAAATGAATAATTACTGCCAAACCTCCAACCCCTTAAATTGGTTACTAGGATTGTTGTTCCAGGAATAACGTTTTCATTCCAGGAACATAATTCAGTCCTCATTGGTTAATGTGACAGAGAGTTTGCACAAGTGACAGGTTTATGTGAAAAAAACCTACTTTTTTATTCTCCATGCGTTATTAATGCATCAATTGGTGCAAAAGGAAGAAATCACAAGCCTATTTCTTAATAATGTATTTAATGCAATCACGTAGGATTATTGTCGACTGACAAGCATTGGATGTGCGCAGATTGGTCATTGTGTCTGACTCAAGGCATTTTAGTTCCACTTCTCTTTCGTTTATCAAAGTGGCAGTCAAAATTAAGCCCTGTAGGGATAAATAGACCCATCGATTTGCCCATTGATCAGAAGGCAACACCACAGGCCGCCTTGCCTCAGAAATGAACCAAACAAGGTACTTATCAGGTGGAGCACACACTCATTGTGTTATCTAATTACATTCTGGTTAATAGGATCGAATTAACCTCTGGGAGGTGACCACCCTCTCATGGGTCTTTCCCAAACTTTGCACTCGGAGCAATTCGAATTTCCTTATCAGAAGGTCATAAGTTGTTGAGGCCATTAACACAAATGGCGATGTTGCATTTCTTTGCATTGCAAAAAAAAACAACTGAAAGCTTATCGGTAAACATTAACACCTCAAATCAAAAATAAAAATTCATTTTTTAAACAAACCTCCATTTTATTTTACATTTACGCATTTGGGAGATGCTTTTATTCAAAGTAACTTACATTAAAGCTATACATTTTATTGGCAGGTATTTTCGCTGCACTGTCAGACAAAATGGTCAAAAAATAGTCCTTGGATGTCACTGCGCGGCGTGCGCGCTACCCTAAAAAGGTCATGTTAATACCTCAGAGGTACCAAATTTATACATATCTGTACATAATTGGTACACATTAGGACCTTTTTAAAGGGAACAGCCCCAGGAGTAATTTTTTTCTGACAGCGTGGAAATCAAACCCATTACCTTTGTGCTGTTAACACAATCCTCTCCCAAACATTTTTATTAAAACAAATCTATTTGTCACTTATTTTTTTAATAATTGTGCGCTGTTCCATCCATTTTATTTATTTATTTTATTTTGGGACCCACTCAAAAAGTTAATTAAAGTCACGGTGCATGATCTCTGAAAGCCAATGTTGACATTTAAAATCACCTAAACAAACACGCTCCTACCCCAATAGAATCTGGACCTTCTTTTGATAAGCCCGCCCCACACATACGCAACCCAGGCAACGATGTCGGTTAGTAGACACGCCCCTTACTGCTGATTGGCTACAGGTGTGTTTTGGCAGCCAGCCTGACTCATGATCAAAAATCATGCACCCCGCCTTTAATTGGAAAAGTTTAAAGGTGACATAGAATGATTGAACGGGGTATTTATCCTTGTTCTGTGATGTGACATGTAGACAATATTTTTTTGTTTGGGTCTGTAATGCCTTAGAAGCTTCCTAAAAACCTCTCTCAGATAGCTCTATTAGGGTAGGAGATTTTAAACAAGTGGTTTTGCACCTTTTTGGCTCCCCCTACTGGCTTAACTTGCAATCTCATTACTGATTGGCTGACTTTGCTGCCACTCAAAAAATTTAGCCAATTATTTTAAAGTGGAGGGGCAGTGAGATGCCTGTGATGTCATAAGCATCAGTTTTTCAGATTGGGCCGTTTTCTGGCTGACATTTCTAAAAGAGGAATTTCTATGAGACTGAGATGTTTCGCATGTTTAACACTTTTTGTATGTTTGTGAATGCGGGTAGACTACCATTATTCAACAAAGACAAGGTAAAAATGTTTTTTATTCTCTGTCCCCTTTAAAGAGTTTATACACCCTATTTCTGAAACTAAATGCAAAGCACAAATGTTAATGTTGTCAATAAATTAATGATGTTAGCAGATATAGATCAAAAGACACAAATCAATACCAAAAATCCTGAATTCTCTTAGAAAAGCAGTCTCACATCTTGTTTTGTACCTGTGTGTATATTTACTAGCAGGAGAGCTGTTGCTCATGCCCCAGACCTGAGGAGACAAGACAAAAGACCGGCCTTCGGTGCTCACAGGCCCTGAAATTTAAAGGACGTGTCACTTACAGCTGTTTCCTACATCTGCCCAATTCCTCACTCTGACAAGCAGTTAAACCTCCACGGTAAGCGACCACCAGCAAATCAGATTTTATTTGCGCCCCAGGACTTAACCTGTCATTTTTTTGTGTGTGTCTCTTCATGTCTGTAGAATGTTTCGAGTGTCACTTGAACCCCAGTGACGTCTTTTCTCGTAAGCTTTGTCAGACATGAATTGATGGTCCTCATTTACTTTGGCAGGAATTTGTGTTTGGAGGATTGCCATGATTAAAGAGGCGAATAACAAGAACTAACGTTTATGAGATCACAGAGAAAACCCTTCAAAGGCCCGGTTTTAATGATCTCCGAGCCGGTCATGGCGGACGTGTGACATCACCAGTCTCTGTAAAGCTCTTGTGATGTCTGCACTGAGCCTGAAATACAGTAAGTATTTGAAATTACCGCAAACTTTTAATCTTCTTCCTTTGAAAGAGTTGGTGTTTATTCTATTCAAGATTCATTTTTCATGTGGTGTCCTGAAAAGAAAGCACATGTTTAATAACGTGTTTGTGCGTGCATGTGCACAAGTTTTGAAAAGGCCCTTATGTGACCCTGCATGTGAAATCATAATCTAATTATGAGAGTAGGAGCATTTTTATTTTTATCATTTATTTTACATCGATTTCAATATTTGACATGGACTTACAAAGTCAGTATTAAATATATTAAGGTTATATTTTCACAGAATGTTCTTTAGGATGATTTTATGTAGAATTACAAAAATACTTTGTAGATTGCTCAATAAAATTTAGGTGGTCCTCACTGTCTTGTTTCAGTCTAATAATGTCAACAGGTTTATATGTGAGGATTAGATGCAGATATCATTATCTTATGAACACCACTGTGCCTATAAGAGGCTCTCACTAATATAGCTCCTAAGGTCTGTGTGTGTATTAGGAGCCCACACCAATTCTTTGAAGTTGAATCCCTGTAGAGGTCTATCTGTTTTGTGTGGGTGAGATCAAGCTTCATTATCTCTTCTTGATGCATGCTTTAGTCCCATATCACCAGTGAATATCACGTGTTCAGGATATACATTCCATATATAGTCTGTCGGTATATTTTATGTGGGTGTGTGAAACACCATACACAATTAAAACGCTGATCGCATCAACACGGAGAAAACAAAAGATCGGAGAGGTTAATATTGCAAAGTGAATTTATACTTAGCTGCTTACTTAAGCCTTCACTTAGCATTAATTTTTTTTTAAACACTAGGTGAATAATACATTTGAAACCATTACTTTGCATAAATTTCCACATTCGGGTTAACTTGAATGGATTCATAAAGCATTTACAAAAGAATTTGTCGTGGTTCATAAATAAGACGCAATGACTTTGTGACCAGGTACAGGTGCCTCTATCATTAACAACGATCATTAACAAAAAAAATCTGTTAAATATAAGGGACAAATTACAGAAATTTTCTGGGATACAAAATAACAGTTTTTTTACAGTGTACGCAGATTGAAGTGTTTTTTCGTGTGATTTTACAGTGGATATGTAAATTTGCAGGGTTTTTAATGGGTAATTTTACCAATTTTAACTGTATTTCAAAAAAACATGGAAACCTGTCAAATAAAATGGTAAAATTCCATAAAATTACATGTTTAAAAAAATCTAAGTCTGGATTTTGTGGTGTAGATCAGTGTTTCCCAATCCTGGTCCTCGAACACCCCCTCCCAGTAAGTTTTAGATGTCTCCTTATTTAACTCATCAGCTTGTAAGGGAGACATGTTTACCATTTTGTAAGGAGGCTGATGAGTTGAATCAGGTGTTTTAAATTAGTAGACATCTAAAACTTTCTGGGAGGAGGTGCGTGAGGATCAGGATTGGGAAGCACTGGTGTAGATCTTCTTGTATTCAATATTTAACAAATCTTATAGATGTAATAAGGTCATAGAACAATAAATTGATCTTAAGGGCTTAAGGAGTATGGTAAACATCTGTTCCTAGCACAAGAGATTGATCTTGAATCTTGAAGTCACATAGCCTTAGTATCCGTAAAAAAATTGAAGACTAGAAACACTGAGACTTCGATTTATGTTTAAATTGACTTGTGTATGTCAATTACCTAAGTCAATATATTTGAATACGAAAAGTGTATTCAAATATGTGACCCTGGACCACAAAACCAGTCATAGGTTGCACAGGTATAGGCTATTTGTAGCAATATAGCCAACAATATTGTATGCTGTTAAAACTGTTACTTGGATCTAACTCAGTTAAATTAAGACAACATTTTCCAACTACTTTGTGCAAGTTTATTGAACTAACTGATATTTTGAGTAAGAACAACTTAAAAATTTAAGTAGCATTTTAAGAAAAAGCTAATAAATTAAGTACAATCAATGTAAAAAAACAGCTGAAAAAAATGATTCATTCAATTTAATCAAAAAATATTAGTAAAGTAAAATAAAAAACTTTTGTTTAAATGTAGCTTAAATAAATTGATTGCAACCACTTACCTTAAAAAAAATTGTAAATTGAATGGATTATTTTTTTTAAATTTAAATAGGTAACATTTAAATGAAAAAATTCTAGTTAATGTCTTCTGATTTATTCATAAATTTTATTAAAATAAATTTGAGTACTATTATTACTCATTTAGATTAACTTACTTTTCTTGGAATAGTTAACTTATTTATGGTTTGTTGCTTTTTTATTCTGGGAGATGAGGGCATGAAAGGTTTATTCAATGAACGTGCCCACTCGTATTGGGCAGCTATAAAGCGCAACATACTTTAGTATGCAGTCTATGCACCAGTCTCTGAACACTATAAAACTCAAAGAAGGGACAGAAACTCTTTCAAATCTCAAAGATAAATGAAAATTAAACATTATAAAGTCTTTCTTTATAGTTAAAAACACATAAAATAAAGTTTAAATTCAAATTTTACTCTCCAAATGTAGTCCCACGCAAAGCATGCTAGAAACTATGAGTCTAGTTATGTTTAATAAAATCATGCATGTAGTTTCAACAAAAATTATTAAAGGTATAGCGGAAGATTTTCGTTTTCCGGGTGGATCACCACTGTTATTGGTCATCCCAGATGTCAATCATTCTGATTATATGTTGACGTATAACCGTCGCACGTGCTCGGCTCTACGTTCGCTTTCTGCACATGCGCACTTTCACGTGTATGTGTGTTGTGCTACGGTTTCAACCATTCATTGAAGGTCCCGTTCTCACTGTGTTTTTTTCTAAATGTCTGAGGGTCGCAAGAGAAAAAGTGTCTACGAATTGTATGACAAGAAGAGAAAGGACTATAAATAAAGAAACAAGACCAGATGTTTATGGGAGACTATTTCACACGCTGGCGTGAGCTAAAAGGACAGGTTGGGCTTCCCACGCGAAGTTTCTACTGGAAAGGTACATTTTGTCATGGTATTTGGAGAAATCCATTTAAAATCACTGCTGGTAAAAGTTGATGTAAGCTATGATTTGCGATGCTAGCCCTGGCACAAGTCACGAACCGCACAGACACGGTAAACATGCCGACAGAAACTTGTAAACAGAGCGAAGAGAAGAACTGAGCTCCTGCACGCTCTCTCTCTGTCTCGTGCACGCGTTTAACAGGCGTTCCCTCTCGGGAGCATTTTTTTAAAAATATCGAGGGGCGGATCTTTTAAATAATTCGGGAAAATCTTCCGCTATACCTTTAAGTTAATTTCCTTCTTACAAATTTAAAGAGCACCAATTATGCTAATAAATTGGCACGTTAGCACGTTATTGCAATATCCCATAGTACATACATGTTATTAAAACTTGAACTAATGCATTGTGAGTCTTATAAATTGCTTACATACCTCACCGATTTCCCACTGTCTGGAAAACGCTCGGTTTAGTTCCTGTCTCCGCCTCCCAAAATGTCTAGTGTAATCGGATTGGTCAGATGACTACTCAACTGTTATTGGTCAGCTGGGTTCGGCTTGTGTTTGAAAGTTACGCCCCTGACTACGCGTGGGTTGACACAGATTCTGACTGAGTCACAGCCTCAGAGGCATCGTAAACAAGCGTTATATTTCTCTATAAACGATGGTGTCTGTACTGCCTTACCACTTCGAGCTCGATCCAGAGAGTTCAGACGGCCGTTACGATATAAACGATCTCCGTCAATGAATGCGATTGGATTTAACTTTTTTAGGTGTCCTTAGCTCTGCCAGAATGCTAAACGAAGACGAAAATGTGTTGCAAAGACATCCAAAAGGTAATTATAACGTACTACATAACTATATGGAAACACCAAATGTAGCACATATAAAGTATTTGTTGAAATGATTATAAAACGATTTCACTTGGTAATTTCTACATTATTTTACTCTAGTAAAATTTATTATAAGACTGCTTACATACTGTATTACTGTACAAACTATATGGAAACACCAAATGTAGCACATATAAAGTATTTGTTGAAATGATTATAAAATGATTTTACTTGGTAATTTCTACATTATTTTACTCTAGTAAAATTTATTATAAGACTGCTTACATACTGTATTACTGTGCAAACTATATGGAAACACCAAATGTAGCACATAGAAAGTATTTGTTGAAATGATTATAAAACGATTTCACTTGGTAATTTCTACATTATTTTACTCTAGTAAAATTTATTATAAGACTGCTTACATACTGTATTACTGTGCAAACTATATGGAAACACCAAATGTAGCACATATAAAGTATTTGTTGAAATGATTTTACTTGGTAATTTCTACATTATTTTACTCTAGTAAAATTTATTATAAGACTGCTTACATACTGTATTACTGTGCAAACTATATGGAAACACCAAATGTAGCACATATAAAGTATTTGTTGAAATGATTATAAAACGATTTCACTTGGTAATTTCTACATTATTTTACTCTAGTAAAATTAATTATAAAATACTGCTTACATACTATTTTACTGTGCAAACTATATGGAAACAACAAATGTAGCACAAAAAAAGTATTAATTGAAATGAATGTTAGTTCTACATTATTTTACTATGGTAAACTTTATTATGAAAGACTGTGCTATGTTTTTACTTACTAGGTTTTAAGGAGAATGCAACAGGTTCCAGGGCCTCTTACCTGCGTGATTCATCATCCAGGTTTTGCACAAATTGTCTAAATCCCTACACACAGAACATTTATTGTACCGACTATAAGCCTTTGAGGCGCAGGACTAGAGTAAGTTTTATTACATTTTTAAACCAATAACAGAAAAGTATCATTATAGTAACAAAGTACCCAAAAGAACAAAAGATGTAACTTTAAAGAAAATATAAAAGTCAGTCAAAAGTTTATTTATTACAAATATATATTTAAATGTTAAACAATATACAAATAAACATACTTTAGTAACCATATTGTGCTCTTCTTTCAAAAATTTTTCAATTCACTTCTTACAGCTATCTATTCAGATAAATGGCATATCAAAGCTTTGTCAGCTGATGCTATCTAAGATGACACTTTAGGGTTATCATCCTGTCGTGTGTTGTTCTCCAGATACGCTTGGAGCTTCCTGATCGGAATGTTGGCTTCCGACGACCCCTGCACTGAAGATGGCATGCAATCACGTCCTCCTTTGAAGGTCTCTCAAACTGTGATGCCAGGTCCATTGGAATCGGGGTTTCCTTCAGCTTATCTTCAAATACCTCAGCAAACACAAGCCTGATCACATCATCCACATAACTGTAGAAATATTGCGGTCAAATCTTTTGTTTTGATAATTTATTTCCCTGCTTCATACATTAAGTTTTTAATTATGAATGTATTTGAAATAAAACATTACTGCTTACGGTATGTCATTTGTGTGTTTTGGGAACATAGCCTTGTACTTTCCCTCTCCTGCTTTTGTTACGGCTTGGTGACATTGTAATGGATGGCTGCAAGGTACAAATACCTGTAAAATATAAACAAGCATAAATTTATTGTAAAAGTAAATACTACTTTATTTAACACAGTTACTAAAATACTTAAATACCTGCATAGCATTCCAATAAATGAGAAAATCAATTTTTTTTGCTGCAAATCTGAAATCTCAGGCTACGGACGGCAAAGGCATCCACTGATGATGGTGATGGAAACATTGTGAAACGATGCTACTGTCTGGGTTCCTATGATTATGCAGAGAAAAAAAACTTTGTCATCATCAGTTCTACATCTAAGACTGGTAGTGGTTTCACTAGCTAAATACATCATTTGTGTTACACACCTTTGCTCCTCATATGCCAGTCTGACTCCTTGTACTGTGTCTAATGATGTTGCATGTTTGCATACAGTGTAGAAGGATGTGTACAGCTGCGAATCTAAGATATAGACAAATAAAACAAACATGTATTCAGTCAAAAAGACATATTATAACAATAGAGTACAACGACTATAACTCGTTAGACTATTCATTAAAACGTAAATGTATTACATGTTACATGGCCCAACATTAGCAACACACATTACGTGTTTACTTCGTTTCAAAATCTAAGAAAGCTTCAAGTAAAAACAACAGTAAAATACATATAACTTTAAACAAATCATCTGTACTTAGAGTTTCTTGAGTTTGATCATGAGAACAAATTTTACCGGTAACAGTTTAGCTGGTAACTTAGCAAGTTTGTAAACATGTCTTAACCAACATCGATAAAAAAACGATAGTCTGCATAATTCAACATACACGTGTGTAAATATGGTACGTTGTTTATGAAATACAGTATTACAACACAAAACAGTTCGCTTGCAAGCTTAGCTCTTCACGCACATTATGTTAATCTCCGGTTACCGGTTACGTAATGTACAGTAAAAGGCAAATAATAAACGTGAATACTTACAGCCTGTGATCCAGAAGTGCACAGTAATCCAACTTTCAGAAGGAGATGTCCAGCTTCGGTTCATGAGAAGCAGTTATTGTGAAAACTCCGTGAACAACTTCTGACTGGATTTTTCCGGAACCGTATTAAACATGATGTCCTCTGTGTAAGTCCATAAAGTGCTATTTTGGCCTCGCATCTAAAGAGACAGCGTCTACTCGAGAGATTTAATCGCTTAAACAATGAAACAAGAGTTTGCAAACAGAGTCACAGCAGGGACTCCCAACCTCCGCCATTTTAGCTCTCTTCTGACTCGGCGCTCCCCACCCTCGTCTTTGAGGGCGTACCCAAGCAAAGCAGAGAGGGCTGAACTATGATAATGTTGGTCTTATCTACGTCACTAATCCCAGGAAGTAAACTGTTGCCTACAATCCGAGTGTTTTTTGTAGTCCTCGAACGTTAGAGACGATAACTCGCGTCATCGTTTTCTTTGAGGTATGTACTTTTTGAATATCGTTAGCATGTACTAATACACACTTACACACAAAATGATGTTTAAAAACGTGTATCCCATAATAGGTGCTCTTTAAGTGGATTAAACATGATAAAATGAAGTTGAATTTACTCAATAATTTGTTCATTTAAAATGATTCAAATTATAATTTTTTTTGTTATTTTAACTCATATTTTGATTAAAAAACAAGAATTCGAAATGTTTAATTACAGTTTACTTATTTTATTTTTGTTAAATCTACTAAGGCACAGAAACACTTTTAACAGTGCGGGTCAAAATTATACATTTTTTTAATGCCAAAATTCATTACGATATTAAATAAAGATCATTTTATATAAAGATATTTTGTAAATCTCCAATTTTAAATATATAAAAACATTTTTCTAAGTGGATGCAGTTGCTAAGGACTTCATCTGAACAACTTTAAGGCCGATTTCTAAATTAATTTCTAAATGTTCAAATTTTTTGATTTTCCGCACCCTCAGATTCCAGATTTTTTAATAAATGGATCTCGGCCAAATATTATCCCAACAAACAGCTTGTGTTTATTTTTCAGGTGATGTATAAAAAAAATTGACCCTTATGACTGTTTTTGTTGTCCAGGGTCACAAATACACTCTAAAAAATGCTGGGTTATTTACAAACCACACTGTAGAAAATCTTTGCTGCCTTATTTTTTTGGTGAATCAACTTAGATGTACAAGTCATGTCAACTACTATTATTTATCTTGACAAGAGAAGTTGCTACACCTGAAGTTGACTTTCTATACTGGCTAACAATATTTTATAAGTTATAACAACTCATCTGTAGTTATAACAATTAATCTCTAGTCAAGATAAATAAGTTGAAATTACTTGTAAATCTGAGTTGATTCAACAAAAGAATTTAAGGCAGCAAATAATTTTTAAGTCAAAAAAGAATGAACCTAACCTGTTGGGTTACCTATACACTGCAGCATGAAGTTTAAACAACTTAATTATGAATTAACAAGTCAATTCAACCCACTTTTTAAGTTTTGACCTGTTATAAGTTGACGTATAAGTTGAAATAGTTTTACTTAATTTGTTAAGTTTAAGTAACATAAAAATATATGTTGATATGATATCACTTTTAACAGTATGCTGGGTTGCTTCAACCCCAAATGCTGGGATGTTTAACCCATTATTGGGTCAAATATAAACATTTTCTAGTTTAAACTAACCAGGTTTTGGGGAGGTTGTCCCTTTTTGACCCAGTGCTGGGTTGAAAATAACCTAGCATTTTTTCGGGTCCACTGCCCACCATTACAGCAGGAATAATACTGTATGTCTGCCTTATCTACATGAATTTAGTATAACTGTTCAACAAAGTAAGCCTGCAAATAACTTTTGCCATAATGACTTACATATTGCGTGGATGGTTTTCAGTTAGGCAGCTTTGTGAAATATTGCTTTGGTTGAGGAACGGCCTGTTCACCACGTCATCCCACCCATCTTAATTTAGCTCTAAAAGAGACTTTTCTCCTCAATTACTGGACAGATTTCACCATCCACAGGGCATAAATCATGTGCACAGTCTTACAATAACAAAATATGTCTTCCTGACTGCACTAATGACAATGTAAATCTGTTTAATCAGCCATATGGCTGTACACGTGTAAGGAAAATCATTGGGTAAATCCATGAAAATGTATTTCTCTTGTTAATTCTCCTGTTTGTAGGTAGCATAAAAAAAATGAGCTTGTATGGACTCCAAATCTTCTGTGCTTTAATGAAAGCCATGAAATTCAGGCTTGAAAATCACAAATTTGTGTCTTGGAAATAATGAAGATAGCATTGCCAGCAGATAACCTGTTGCACAGATTTATCACAAAATAGGCAACTCGGTAAACAGTAGTATAGTATTAACAAATGTAATATATAGCAATATATAGCAAAAGGAAACAGCTCGATGAATTAATTTTTAATTAAACAAGTAAATTAAAAATATCATTGTTATATGACAATTTCATAAGGCGTATACAGGAAGTGGGCTGGGAACAGGCAAATAACCAGAGATTCTCATTTATTAAAGGTTTATATTGGAAGACTTTAATAAAGTGGGAGGTTGCAGAGCTTGCCTGCATGATTAAATGCAAACATGTTTTGGCTCTCGATGACTTTTCCTCCCCCCCACTAATGGTGGAGGAGCACATTGCCTCAAAAATGTTGTTTATTAAAGAAATGTACCTCTTCATTTATGAAACTTAGTAAGCAATAGAAAACCAGGAAATACTATTTCACTTCTTATTTTACATGATCTATGATATTTTCTATGGTTGCTTGTTGTATGCTCGCAGAAAGAATCTGTTTTAGCATTATAAAATGAATTTAGTCTGAAATTGGGCTAATGGCTGCAATCTATTTTAAAATTCACTGAACACAAATGCACATTATATGCACAGTATACAGTGATGTGAACAGTGTTGCCCCCCTCCAGATTTCTTATGTGTTTGCATATTTGTCACACAAGGCCATGTAGTTTCCCCTTAATAATAAAACCTTTATTTTAAAACTGCATGTTGTGTTCACAGCAAAATCACCACTGTTAAATGTACAATCATAGTGTATGAGTACCACCAGGTCTGGTGGTATATAAACACGAGCAGTGTAGATTAAACACTGGTGATTTTGCTTTGTTCACTTGTGTTATATTTGACTAATATTTACATTTGTTTGATGATCTGAAACATTAAAGTGTGCAATAACATAAGAAATCTTGAGGGGGGCCAACACTTTTTCACACCACTGTATACAGGTCTATAAACAGTTAAAATGCTTTTATATGTACATTAACCGCATATAAAAGTACCAACTAAGCCTCCTACAATCTGTCGAATAATCCATTTAATCCAAATGCTTTTAGTTAATAGAAAATGTCTGATAACCATACTCATTAGATTCTCATTAATGAACACATTTGTCACTGGTGGAGGACCTCAGGTGCTGCTGTAACTACTATTTAACTGGCAGAATAAGCAGTGCATGTTCTTAACTTAAAATCTTATTACAGCAACAGGTTACAACCGTGTTTGTGGCTTTATGTATAACGTTTTTAGCGTAGCATTCAGAATCACACAGATTTTCACAAAAATACAGCATTTTATTTAATAAACTTGGATATTTCATTAAATATTATACCATATGGTCAAGGTGCAAACAACTTGGAGTACGAGGTTAATGGAACATAGCTCCATGCTTAGTCCATTTTTGTGTCAAAGTACAATGTAGTTTCACCCTGCGGCCTCTCTTCTTAATTTCTCCAAAATATCCTCTTGACTGACACTTGCTGTTACCTTGATAATTTTTTCTCTGGATTTGGAGCCCTGGGAATTGAAACACATTCATTCATCACGTACAGTTATACAATGTGTACATATTAGTATAAAACGTGTAAGGTAATACATCCAGCTACTTCACATCGAGTCCTTATTACCCTGATGGGTTTAATCTGTGATAACATCCAGCTGAATATACATTATTTTGTTTATTACATTGATACTAGCTTTGACACAGGCTAATAATATTTATTTGAAATATGTGGCAAGTCTGCAAAAAACAAGCTAAATTCATTTTTTGGGATTTTTAATGCTTTCTGAGTAAGGTCATGTAGGTCAAATATTACAGGGAAACTTTCGCAACGCACAAAAATAGTCCCCTTGGTAACTTTCAATAGCTGGGGACTATTTTCTGGCACTCCGTAATATCATTGCGCCTGCTACAGCCATGTTACGGTGTGGTGACCAGATTTTTTAAATGAAAACCGGGGGCATTTCCTAGTTAAATGGTCAAAATATCATTAAAATCTCATTTGTTGTTATGAATTAAAAAATGCGGACAAAATGTTTTTTGAAAGTTTTCTTATTTTTATTGTTGTGGGTCCACTGCAAAAAATGACTTCTTACTTAATAGTATTTTTGTCTTATTTTCAGTACAAATATCTAAAATATCTTAAATCAAGATGATAAGCAAAATCCCCTAAGAAAAATCTAGCTTTAAGACAAAAAAATTAATTTAAGTGTATTTGTGCTTAAAACATGCAACAAAATATTTTTCTTGAATTAAGTAGTGGTAGATTTGTTTGCTTGTTTTAAGCACAAATTTGATATTTTGGTCTAAAAATTAGACTTATATTCTTAGGTCATTTTGCCCATCAAGAAAATGCATCTTGAATTTTTTTATATTTAAACTGAAAACAAGAGAAAAATACTAATAAGAATGTAATTTTTTGCAGTGTTTCTAATTTAATTAATTGAACAATTTCTGTATCCTAAAAATCTATTTTTTCCCGTTTTTTTTACAAAAGAGACATACTTCAGCTGATTTCATAACATTGTAAACGTGAACAACAGAAGGAATAATGCAAAACGTAAACATATTTAGCCTACACAAAACAAATGCTCCGTATACTGTGATCAGTTCACTTCATTGGTTTATTACTTTAATTTAACATGAGTAGTTAGTACCTTAAGCTCCCATAACTTTAACTGTTTTCATATCTTATGATAACTTGATTGATGATAATGACGCTTTCTCATGTGTCTCCTAGTAAATTCTTCATCGCTAAATCAGTGGCATGCGCAAGTAATAAGTAGCTCGCAGCCCCCTCTGATAGTGAAAATAATCATTACATGATTGCTCTGGTCTGGTACTACAACCGGTATGTTGATCGGTTTTTCAGTGTATTTGCTGGTTGTTTTGGACATGCTGTAAAACGGGGACATTTCCGGGGACAGCTCTAGTCTAGTGATGTGATTTATGGCTCTTTGAGGGGATCCGGATCTTGGCGATCCGTTCCTTTCAAAGAGCCGTTCAAAAAGAACGGCTCTTTTGGCTCTTTTAAATATTTAGTCAGTTTTAAGAAGCCAGCTTAGGGGCATCTCAGTTTATCCTGGAAATAATCACTAGGAGGAATGATGAGGTGAGATTTGTAGTCTAATAATAAAGTTCAGATATCACACACCAATATCTGAGTTTAAATTATTCTGAAATATTGATTTTAACTTCCTTTGTCATGTGTGGACTATATTCCATAGGGTTGCACAACATCCCTCTGCTTAGACAGTGACATCACTGTTTTGGATTTACCTTTAGTACAAAATGTGTGTATGTGTAAAGCTACGTTGACTTATGTTATTCATACAATACCTACTCACAAATAAACATAAAAAACAAAGCCGGCTGCAATGAATTTCTGTGCAAAACAGCTTTTACTACAAACTCTTCCACAAATTTGAATAAATAAAATGGAAATAAATGTCTACATACAGTCCACTATTAATACTATTTTTACGGTAAACTTTGCAAATAGGACATCTGGGGCACACCGTTTTTTTTCCGCTGGAGTTCTCACGTGAACGATGCGTGCACAACTATCATCATGTGCACCCCTCCCCCTATAACTGTTCTGTCTCGCGGAGGAGCTAATTTGTGTGCATCTCTGTGAAACACGCATAGGAAAAAAGAACGACAGAAAGTACGGCTCCCCTCCAGCCGCGACTCGGCTCCCATCGTTCATGTTAATGAGCCGTTCAAAAGAATCGGTTTGTTCGCGAACGTCACAACTCTACTCTAGTCGGGGACAGAACACCAAAAAACGGGACTGTCCCCGGAAAACGGGGATGTCTGGTCACCTTATGTTACGGCACCAAAGTCCTTGATTATTACACCAGAATGAGATATAGTCCTAGCCATATCTGCCTAGAAAATTACAACTTTTAATTTTCTGTCAGTCTTAGTACACGATGTAACTACAGAAGAGTCAAGTTTTAAATAGGAAAAATATTGAAACTCTTTGGTCTTTTTTGAGCGCCATGCTAATGGTCTAATACGATTCAATGGATTATGCTAAGCTATGCTAAAAGTGGTAGCGCCAGAGCCGGAAATCAGCTGAATGGATTCCAAAACGGTAAAAATCAAATGTTTAACTCTAGGGGACCTGGTAAATGAGCATATTTTCATAAAAAAGTGGAGTGTCCCTTTAAGTTGTCATATGAATAAACTAGACAGCGGAGTGATACAATAAGCAAGTAGTGCCGGCAAGAAGAGTCGCAATACCCGGATGAGCGATCTGTTATAAAAAGTTTTGGTTATCAGGAATAACAGAAAACGTAATAGGCCTATTGCAACTGATAATCAGAATAAAGTATTTCAGAGAGTCCTGACTGTAATAATAATACATCCCGTATTGCTGTTGACACATAAATAAAAAGAATGCACCTGACCTTATCTAAAGATATTTCACTCTTCTTCAGCTCCAGGACTTTGGATAAATAGCGCAGCAGCTCGGCGTTGGCCTCTCCGTCTGTCGGCGGTGCTGCAATGGCGACACCCACCGCCTCATCAGAGACATCTGTCAAAAAACAATAACTGGGTAATATTTCTTAGACCCACCACTGATAAAAGCTTGACTGTTTATTTTATTTACAGTTTTGATAACCAACCTGTAATTGCATTTTGTTTGGCCCCGGGTTTGGCATGTATTGCGATTGCAATTCCACCGTCTTTACTTTTTGTTACTGGTCCAGACGGTGTCTCCGGTAAAGTTTGCTTTGGGTTGCTTTTACTCTAGGACAGAATTAAGTTATTTAGATAAATCTCATTGAATAACATGTAATGTGAGCATAGCAGCCAGGACATTAAACCTAAATTACATAAAAAGAGATCGAAATAAATGATTCCCTAAACAGACTTAAATATCGTTACTTTAAAACTTTATAATGTAATGAACCCTACCGTTTTGCTCTTTTTAGGCATCGTGCTGTACTGTGAGTAAACACTCTTAGAGCTGTGATGTGTGATTTTCCTTACAAGCATGCGATTAAACAGGGTAAATAAAGATGTTCGTACAAAATTAAGAATCTGGGACTGCATGAGCTTAAATGTACAATAATTTATATTTTTTGTAGGTTAAGAGAAAAGCGTCACTTGGGTTGCTGGTGAAAACTGTTTACATGTAAAGCGCATGACAAGAAAGAAATGGCAAAGGAAATGCGTTTGGAGCATCAACTATGCGCGCTACATGCGCAGATCAGTAAAAGCATGCACGATTAAAAAATTGCAATTAAATTGGCTTCACAAATCATTTCATTTAATATTTAAAAAACTTTTTACCAGTGATGAACTTCTGTAACTTATAAAAATATATTGAAATTGCTAATTAAATCTTATTTTGACGAGTGAATGCCATGTGAAAAATTAAACATTTAATAAAAAGCAAGTTGAAATGACTTTTAAAACCAATTTGATTGTATTTTAAAAAAAGTATGTTTTTTTATGTTTTTTTTTTACAGTAACCGACTATTTCTAATCAAGAGCTCTTCGGTTTTGTGATATTTTAAAGGGGACATTTCACAAGACTTTTTTTAAAGATGTCAAATAAATCTTTGGTGTCTCCGGAGTACATATATGAAGTTCAAGCTCAAAACACTATATAGATAATTTATTATTACATGTTAAAATTGCCACTTTGTAGGTGTGAGCAAAAATTTGTAGTTTTTGGGTGTGTCCTTTAAAATGCAAATGAGCTGATCTCTGCACTAAAGGGCAGTGCCGTGGTTGCATAGTGCAGATTAAGGGGCAGTATTATCCCCTTCTGACATCACAAGGGGAGCCAAATTTCAATTACCTATTTTTCGCATGCTTGCAGAGAATGGTTTACAAAAACTAAGTTACTGGGATTTTATTTTTACATTTCTAGGTTGATAGAAGCACTGGGGACCCAATTAAAGCACTTAAACATGGAAAAATGTCTGATTTTCATGATGTGTCCCATTTAAGGTTAAAGAGGTCATGTTTAATCAGATGTGTTTTATTTGAAGACATATATTAAATGTAAATTACTACTCACTACTGCTACTACTACTACTACTACTATTTAATAATAATAATAATAATAATAAAAAAGTCATTTTTTTATTATTTAAGTTTTATCAGCTGTAGTTGCGTAGAATTAATGGTATTTGTCTTTCTTTAATTTTTGTTGTAGGGTGACCCTTTCCAGAACAGAGATCCCACCTCCAAAATGCAGCTGAGTTCCTCCTATTTTTATCCAGCTAAAAACTGGCAGATCACATTGAGACGCACTGTATGCACAGCTGCCAAAGTGTTTCATCTGCAAAATCTCCAGATGTTAGACAGACACACCACTTGGATTTCTTTAAAAACTCATTGATGACTTCCTTAACTAAAATCACAAAGGAAAGTTTCAACATGGAGAACAACCTAAGCCAAGAAACAGAGGAAAACGCTTATCTCAGGTAAGAACCGCTTTAACTTAAAATGCAGAAATCAAATTAAACCTCGAAAGCAATTTGTTTTTCCATAGTTTAGCCATTAGCTGAGCTGCAAGACAAACTACAGCATAAGTACACTAAACTTTATGTTAAGTATTTCAAAATAGTTTTTATTTAGCACTTTGGGAAATGTCTCAATCTTTCAGCAACGCAGACAGTCTTAGAATTTACACAGGCGTTTCTCACACCTGAACAGATTTTCGTGACTAGACTTGTCTCTACAGGGGCACGTTTACTTTGATCCCAAGGTTTCACTTCCATGTAGCCAGAAAACAAAATATATTTTAAGAAATCTCTGTTTATTGTGCCCAAAGCCAGGATTGCAAAAATCACTTGCCGTTATAAATTTGCATACTTGGATACTTTTGGTCATGCATACTGTACTTGAAATTGAATGACACTTAAAAAAGCCCATGTAAGTTGTTAGTTGATGTGTAGTTTTCAGAGAACGCCATCTCAAAGACGCAAATGGAGAAAACGCTATGGAGGGCTGGATGGCAACAAGCTACTGGAGCCAAACAAGGATGACGATGTCAAAGGTACATAAACACTGCAGTAAGGTATAATTTAGGTGCAATCTGTGTCTTTTCACTATGGGATTTGCACTGACAGTTGTGGCCGTTGTCCTAGGGGTTTTGAAAGTGTTTACATTTTTTACTGATCATAGGTCGTGTACCACTTGCCAGATCCCAAGTCTAACCACTGTGAGAGAGATTGCAATTCTGATTTCACATCAGTGCAACTTCACTCTGGGGGTTCTTAAGTGAGAAGGATAATTTTGTAGACGTTCTCATTTAAGTGAGCTTGTGGTCGGCAGCTGGGCCATAAAATGTGCAGAAGTAGTGGGTGTGTTCTGGAAAGAAGTGATGTGGCATCTGTGGGTTTTAGTGTGACTTGAATAACACATCGGCTTATATAAAGCCTTACAACCTTTGTTACATGGTTTTCACGTTCCTTGACATTTGATAAAAATACATTCCTTTTTTAAATTGTATTAAAAATAAATACATTTTGCACCAGGATAATAATTGTAAAAAGATTAGTTAAAATTTTTTACTAAATTGTCTGAGCTAATGACTTAAGGGACACTCCACTTTTTCGGAAAATAGGCTCATTTTCCAACTCCCTTAGAGTTAAATATTTGTGTTTTACCATTTTGGAACCCATTCAGCTGACCTCCGGGTCTGGCGCTACCACTTTTAGCATAGCTTAGCATCTATACTATACTCTCATTGCGGTGTAATAATCAAGGACTTTGCTGCCGTAACATGGCTGCAGCAGGCACAATGATATTACGCAGCCCCCGAAAATAGTCCCCTTGGTAACTTTCAATAGCTAGGGACCATTTTCGGGCACTGCCTGATATCATTGCGGCTGCTGCAAATTATTACGGCAGAATGGGAGTATAGTTCCTAGCCATATCTGCCTAGAAAATCGTAACTTTTTATTTTTCGTCGGTCTTAGTACACAATGTAACTACAGAAGAGTCAAGTTTTAAATATGAAAAATATTGAAACCCTTTGGTTATTTTTTTGAGTGTGATGCTAATGGTCTAATCAGATTCAATGGATTATGCTAAGCTATGCTAAAAGCTGTACGGCTAGACCTGGAGATCAGCTGAATGGATTACAAAACAGTCAAAATCAAATGTTTAACTCCAGGGGAGCTGGAAAATGAGCCTATTTTCAAAAAAGTGAAATGTCCCTTTAAGACTTGTTGACTGTTTTGAGTGCAAGTGAAACAAAGCTCTTACGCCCCATTCAGACAGCCAGCGACAAGCAGTAGCAGAGCGATGCAATCTCATTCATTTCAATGGAAGCTTGCCGACTTCCGGCGACAAGAGCCGGAAAAGTGATCATTGGAGACCATATGGGCGTGTCCAGCGACGCGAGAGAGTTATGAAAAGTTTAACTTTATGCAAATGTTAAGCAAATTTTGGGAGTGACTACCAATGATAGCGAAGCAGTGTAGTTCACGTCACTCTCGCCAGTTACTGGATTGGACGGTACTCATTTGTTTATGAAAACCAGATTTAGAAACGCCTCATTGAAAGAGATGGGCAAAAAACAGAGAGAAAGTCACTGGCGGTCTGAACGAAGGGTCGCTGGACATGCCCATATTATCGGCAACGATCTCTTTTTGCTTGTTGCTGGAAGTCGTCAAGCTTCCATTAAAATGAGTGAGATTGCGTCGCTCTGCTTGTCGCTGGCTGTCTGAATGGGGCGTAAGAGCTGAGAAACGCCTCATTGAAAGAGATGGGCAACAAACAGAGAGAAAGTCACTGGCGGTCTGAACGAAGGGATTCTCGCTGTGCGTCACTTATCTCTTTCAATGAGTCGTTTCTAAATCTGGTTGTCATAAACAAATGAGTACCGTGCCCTCCAGTAACTGACAGTAGAGGAGGATGACGTCTACTCCACTGCTTCGCTCCATTAGCACGAAAATTCGCTCATCGTTTGCATAAAGTGAAGCTTTTCTTAAAGCGTAACTAAACCCTAAACCAACTTTTTTTAGTTAATGATCTGTAAGAATGGGGCTTTATTAGTGCTGTTCATTGATTTTAGTAAGTTTTTTGACATTTGGATATAAAGTGTTTCAATACTACAATATATGGTGTAAAACCGTCTGAGTGCTGCCCTCTTCAGGTTGAATGGTGGCTACTGCAGTTGAATTTTCCTATTGGATGTTGGGTCCAAAAAATGACTCGTGACGTAAGCAGGTTCAAGATCACCACGCCCTTGTTACGATCTCACCACACACTTGGTTCGTCCCCTCTATCTCCTTGGGATCTGCCCACTTTTCTTGCATTTTTCAAATATTGCCAGTGGGTGGAGTCACGCTCTGACCAGGGGTTTAGTTACGCTTTAACTTTCTCGCGACGCTGGACACGCCCATGCAGTTGCCAACGGTCAGTTTCGCTTGTGTCGTCGAAGTCGCCAAGTTTTCATTGAAATGAATGAGATCGTGTCGCTCTGCTACTGCTGGTCGCTGTCTGTCTAAATGGCTTAAAGTCAAGTCAGTTTGATCTATTTAATGCACAATACACATTGTTACAAAGCAGCTTTAGTGCCTCGAGTGACCTTAAAAATGCGACTCTCGCAAAACTTCTCTAAACAGTGATGGATTGCATTTAAAATGTCCCTTTGTTTTGTAAAACACATTTGTAAGGTCTTTCCTGAAAAGAAACCTGATTTAGTTACTTTTAGGTTTGCTTTAGGGCGAGTTGTGGGTGGTGTTCAGGGTTTATGTCTGCATAACTTTGTCTGGTTTGTACCACCCTAGTTGATCAAGCACCCTAAGATGTCTCCATCTGGCTTTTAATGCCTAAAATTTAAGATCTTTTAAAAAGTTGCCAAATACTGCTTTTACTACGAAACTTTCTGATAAATCATCTTGCGACCTAAGAGTCGTCTTATTTTGGATCGAAGGTTGGAAGTAAAATGCCATTGGATTGCAACCGTCCTCTATTCACAGCACAGTGGTTTTATATGTTATGGTACTCAACTCCAAAAGTGTGTCATTTTGTGCAATAAGGACAACACAAACAATATCTGAATCTAACCATAGTGTCCCAGATTCAAAAATAACCCTATGGACATTCTTTGCTGAGGCTATGCTTAACTTGTCTCTAAGATCCTTTTAAAATCTTGTACTTGCAAATAAGCATTAATCTTTAAACCTCCCTTAAGAAATATTTTTCTTATCCTGAATTTTTATTCTCTCCCCCACTAATTCAGAGAATGATGAGATGAAAGATACGCTCCCAAAGAGGAATGTCGAACCTGTAATTTTTACCGGATGTCAGGTACGTGCTGTGTCCTGTATTGCTCCCATAGACACCCACCCACCCATGTGTAAAACACTATAAAATCAACCCTGGAGGCTAAAACAATCACCACTATTATGAAGAAAGGCCAACCAGTACATTATTTATCAGTAACTGTCAAGAGATGAGGGACATTTCAATACACCTGAATCGATCTGTTTTGAGACATTTAAAGAAGAAAGGATGACATTTCAAGAAGAGATGTTTTATTTAATCTCAAAGCAAGCGGACACGAACGATATTGTCTGCACTTCTGGATTAACTTTAAACCAAATTTACCCTTGTAAAGGCAATAAACAGGGTTGTCAATATGAACCTCTCTTATAATCCAACCTTTACCCTCCAGACATTGTTGCTTGCATTGTCAGCTGCCGTGTTGACATGACAAGGTAATATGTTTCAATATGTCTCCCTGCAGTGTTAAGCACCTACCATTAGTTAGACATCAAAGGCACGTCTGGCACCAACATTAATTATTGCTATGCATGTCGTGCTTCAAAAAGGCATAAAACACAAACTGGATAAGCACATTCAATCAAAGCATAAAAGTGAGGGTTGTTTGAATAGCGCATGATAATTTGCACTGCTTGCCTTACAGAAGTGTATTTATATTAAGTATATAGACCTGTGTACAGATAAATATTCACAGCCCAAGTTAATGCTTTGGTTTATGTTACTAGGAAACAATAACAGCGGGGAACATTCCTCAGGCGGTGCCAAGAAATACCTTTCCATCCCAAAAGGCAGTCAATTATGTTCCCTCAGGATCCACAGGTGAATATGGCAAGTAAACAACATGTGCACTTATCTGCAATAGCGCACACGTCTACTCCTACTGTTCGTTCCCTTTCAATTTAATGTACCTTTGTACTTTTGCTTCCTTGTGGTAAAAATATTAGCGCTTGCATGGCAGCATCGTTTTCATATCCCTTTAACATTGTGGTTAGGGGGTTGTGTTAAACTCAAAGTATTACGCTTCTAAAACCACTTAATGCACTCAAACGTTACTTATAAATTTAGAAAAAAATCTTTATTAAACTAGGGATCGACCGATATGGATTTTTCAGTGCCGATACCAATTTTTGTTTCATCAGCCTTAGCCGGTGAACGATACAGGCTGCCGATTTTCTTAAGCCGATATTTGAAGCCGATACTGCTTTTGCTCACTCAATTTACATCATAAAAATGACACAATAATGATGCCAAATGTTACAAGTCTCATTTTTAAAAAAGTAACATTTATAGAACTTAAAAAAAAAACTATATTTAACAAATAGTAAAACAGGTGAGGGTGCTATGGAACCATCTTTTGATGTTGTCATGGAAAGGTTGGTTGTTTTTAGTCACATGACCTGCAATCGCTTGCGGCTTCCAGCACAAAAATCGGCGAACACTGCAACTACATATCGGCCGATGCAGATACACATAAAACTTGCAAATATCGGCCCGATATATCGGTCTATCACTATATTAAACATTAATAGTTTTTGAAAAATTGACATGATTTTGTTAACCACCTTTACAAATATAAAGTTGATACAGTGTCCTGTAGTTCAACCAAAGTGGCTGCCTAGTGGCGCTACTTCCTGGGCTTTGACTTAACCCCGGGATACACTGCATGATTTTTGGCTGTCCTGGACGAAAGATTGTCATTGTGATTTCTGTGATCGTGGCTCTTAAAGGGGATTGGTGATGTAGACAAGACCGACATTATCATAATTCCTCCCGCTTCAGACTCACAGCCTGTAAGTTAACTCCTGTTAGCATTGCACTGTGACCGAATCTTTTAAACATGGTAAGGAGCGTCACATTTCCTGCTGACGTCAGAAGTATTCAGGCCATCAGTTGCATTGTGTAATAAAGTAATGATCTTATAGGATGGCAAAAATCTTGCAATGTATCCCAGGGTTTAAAGGAGATGTATGTAGCATTGACCTCTAGTGGCTGAACTTGGTATCGCAGTCTAAATTCGAAATTTTGAAGATGGTTTAGTCTCTGCGCCCTCTCGGGTTGCCAGACACATGCAGGAGTGCAACTGACAGAAAGCATTTATCTGCAAAATTTTACATTTGCAATTTTTGTTGCTTGCAAATTGACCTGCTAAGCCCTGCCCTCCTTAGTTACTGTTGCTATGCCTGTCAAGCTTTTGCGTCTATTACAGTGCGTGCACCGTTGTCAGACATTCCCAAGAAGATAATTAGTCATTTAGGTGAAATATTTGAGAGAGAAAGACAAATGGGACTGCAGTATGCATATGCAGGGATATGTCAACAACATAATATGCAACCGATTAGAAAATAATCGAATCAAAATTTAATCGAAAGCCTATAGGTCCCAGCGCAAGCAGCAGCTGCCTCATACGCTGACCATTCAAATGGAAAACACACAAATTAGAAACCCGCTCGTGTGGATATTTATAACTCAATCTGCGGCTCATTTCAGAGATCGTGCACCCGAGGTCACATTTATGGTCGATTGCTGTCTCATTTAAGCAACCGTAATAACTGGCGACCGAGCTGTTGAAATAATACACTAAATTGGCAGTGGCAGGATCACACAGACCAAAACAAAACCAGACATGTGTTCAATTGTCAGGGAACATCACTTTGTATAAAAGCATCTGCCAAATGCAAAAATATAAATGTAAGCTCAGTCTCTTATTAAATTAAAATGTATAAATATTCTGTTGCCAAGGTTTGTCAGCCTTTATGTGCAATGGTGGCATGAAACAGACAGCACCAGGGCAGGACAAACTTCACACCAGCCAACCGTGGCAAAACTTGGCGCGACAAGAAGCCCAGCAAGGTCATGTAAAGAAAAAACTGTGAGTTTGGCAAGTATAAATAAATAAAGGTGCAGGCAGCGTTTGCTAATTCTCATACATATTTTGACTTTATATATTTATATATATCATGTTTGTTGTTTTTCCCAAAGGGCTGCTGATGTTCTGTTTGATAGTTTTGCCTCTGGGGGAAGAGTCAATGCCAATCAGTTTTTTGAGGTACTCAAATGCATTAATGCATAATATAACTTCAATAATGTGAAGTTACATAAACAGTCTGTTCTTTGACAGGCCCTGTGGAGCTCAGGAATCATCCGAACCGATCCCCGGATTAAAGACTGCTACAGTCTGATGCGGAAACTTCAGGAATCAGACGGAACCGTTGACAGGAGCACCTTTCACAGGCGAGACAGGATTTTCATATCCGAGCTGCAAATTTGATCCATCATAATGGACATGCATACATAAACGCCCTTTTTTTACATTTTGCAGGTGCGTAACCGGCTTTGTGTCTTTCATTTCGAAGGCATTGCAAGGAAGATTTGTTATACCAGACTTCTCAACTTTCGCAGAGGAAACTCAAAAGTTATTTATTAAATGCAAACAGCTGTCTTCTGTAAAGGTGAGTCAAATGTGTTTCCGTTGGCGCTGTTTACATAGTGAAAGAGATGCGTGAAGATGTGCTGAAGTAGAAATGTTTTTTTTTTTAATTGATGGTTTTGGTAAATATCACAAAATGACTCATATCCTGCATATCACTAAACAGGAAAAAGAAGATGTCAAAGAGAGAAGCATAAAATGGGGTATTTCAATCTGTACAGTAGATGGGCAGAGGTATGCGTCCGTTTTTTCTGTATTATTATCAATCCAAATTAATTCATTTATTTGGCATAAGATGGTTAGAAATGATTGGGAATGATAAAGTAGATTAGATGAGATGTTCATCTTTTTGTTTGGACCCTATAGGCTTTCGTTAGGAGACTGGGCTGAACCCTGTGTCCTCGGTGAGATATCCTGGCCTCTCATATACGGCCTTGCAGTGGACCAGCAAGGAGTTGACTACGTGCACAGATTTGTAGGAATGGAGGAATATTCGAAATATGAGTCTCCATTTACCCTAACCAAGCAAGGTACGGTCAGTTAAAGGGATACTCCAGCCAAATATAAAAATTACCCCATGATGTACTCGCCCTCAAGCAAATTCAAAACACGTTATGTCAATCATCTTTGAGATGAAGTTATTTTTGTAAATGTCCTTTCTCTATCAAACTTTATAATGATAGAAAACAGGGATCAGGGAACAACGTCTGACTTTACTGTAAACCCCCCAAAAAGTGCATCTACCCTTGACAGAAGTAATCCACACGGCTCCAAGGGGTTAATAAAGATCTTCTGATGGTAATCGATGTGATTTTGTAAGACGAATATCTAGATAAATGATAATAACTAGGTTTCAGCAACAACGCCATCTTGGACTTGGATCTTGGACACAATTTACGAGAGTCACTGCACAACGTACCTATGGCAATGCTAAATATTTAGTGTGAATCACGTGAGTCCAAGATGGCGTCGTAACCAGAAGCTAGTTATTATAGTTGATGAAGGCTGAGTATGGATTTTTTTTTACAAAATCGCATCAATTACCCGCTGAAGACCTTTTATTGAAGGGACACTCCACTTTTTTGGAAAATATACTCATTTTCCAGCTCCCCTAAAGTTAAACATGATTGTTACCGTTTTGGAATACATTCAGTTGATCTCCGGGTCTGGCGCTATAGCACTTTTAGCATAGCTTAGCATACTCCATTGAATCTGATTAGACCATTAGCATCATGCCTAAAAAAAATAACCAAAGAGTTTCGATATTTTTACTTTTTAAAACTTGACTCTTCTGTAGTTACATCGTGTACTAAGACCGACGGAAAATTAAAAGTTGTGATTTTTTTAGGCAGATATGGCCAGGAACTATACTCTAATTATGGCGTAATAATCAAGGACTTTGCTGCCGTAACATGGCTGTAGAAGGCGCAATGATATTACGCAGTGCCCAAAAAAAGTCCCCTGCTATTGAAAGATACTAAAGGGACTACTTTTGGCTGCTGCGTAATATCATTGCACCTCCTGCAGCCATGGTACGGCTAAAGAGTTTTAAATAAAAATACAAAATTAAAATAAAAAAATATTAAATATTAAAACTCTTTGGTTATTTTTAGCATGATGCTAATGGTCTAATTAGATTCAATGGATTGTGCTAAGCTATGCTAAAAGTGGTAGCGCCATACACGGGGATCGGCTGAATGGATTCCAAAACGGTAAAAACCAAATGTTTAGCTCTAGGGGAGCTGGAAAATGAGAATATTTTCAAAAAAGTGGAGTATCCCTTTAACCCTTTGGAGCCATATGGATCACTTCTGTGTAAAGGATTGATGCTCTTTCTTGGGGTTTAAAATCGGAATCTGTTCCCTGATCCCTGTTTTCTATGATTGTAAAACTTGGAAGAGCAAGGGCATTTACCAAAATAACTCCAAATGTGCTTGTCTGAAAGATGATGAATCTTGTATCTCGGATTGCTTGAGGGTGAGTAAATCATGGGGTAATTTTGATATTTGGCTTGCATATCGCTTTAATTCCAGCTCTATGATAAAGATTGCTTCACTTAACAAAGCATAGGTATAAAACTGTTTGTTTGCAGGAGTACCTCATAGTCCACTTATTGAGACGGGTGCCATTATCAGCACATCTTTACTACAGGTAGCGTGTGTATGTGTTTTTGAGAACAGCAGAATCAACCAAATACACAAGAGAAATGACTTCTATTGATTTTTTTTGTCTTTATCGATGGGTCTTGTTTTTTCTTAAAACAGCTGGCGAAGAGACCAATCACTGAAGAAGAAGAAAAGTACGAGTCTGTAAGCTTGGCTCTTAGTTGGCATCTTCATCTAATAAAAAATAAGAAATGAATGAAATCAGCACCGTCTTAAACCATTCTCACTCAGGTTTTGAATATCATCCGAAGACTGTGTAACAAAGAGCACGCAAGCCTAAACTGCACCAGGTTTGTTTTCCAAATTCTTGCTCTCATGAGAAATTGATTTTCAAAGTGCTGTTTTGTCTGTATTTGATGACGATTGTAATTGTAAGCAATGCCGTTGCAGTTATCAAAGACTGAGAAAGGACATCATTCGCCTTCACGCTCTATCATTTTACCTGCAAGAAAAGAAAGTAAGTGTAGGATAATTCAGTTTGGGATCATTTTTGTTGTTCAACTGGGGCAGTACCCTTTATAAGGTCCTAATATGTACCATTAAGGTACAGATATGTGTACATTTCCTACCCGTATGTACCCGTGATGTACTAATATATATACTTTTTAGGTGCAAATATGTAGTTTTTGATGGGTTACAGCCCAGGTACATATTTTGATCATTTTGTCTGACAGTGTACTTTACAAAGTGTTATGAACTAATCTGTTTTCTAAATGTTCCAGTGCTTTCCAGAAGGTGTGGGGATCAATGCCACATTGGATTTACTATTACAGGTATTTAAAAATTACTTCTCGATTATTCTCGATTAATTTAAAAATTTAATTTAGCTTCTGTCTTAGTGTTTATCGACAGAAGTCACCTGCGAGTCCGGTGCATCGTTGGCCGCAACTCTGGCCAATGGTGGGCTGTGTCCACTGTCGGGTGACCAAGTGCTGTCACCCCACGCTATCCGCAGCACTCTTTCTATGATGCAGGTTGCTGGTATGAACGATTACTCCAGAGCTTTTCAATTCAGGGTGAGTTTGAATTGCAGCATTTTATGACTAAGCTGGTAAATAATGAGTCATATTTGTTTGATGTATATTAGAGGTTTAAGAGCAGCTTATTTCCCCACAACTGTTAAAATTCACTTTAAGTCCAAGCGTTTTTTTCAAGTAATCCATTTTCATGGAACAAATTAAATTGGTTCCTGTCCTGCCGTGTTAATTAAGAAAATTGGTAATGATTGTCAATATTAAGGTGTTCATGTATTGAAAAGTGATTTAAATGTTTGTCTGTTACAATTATGTATTCCCTTACTGCCCTCTAATGGTGAGAATCCAGATTTCAGTATAATAGCTGTACAGTATATGGTTCAAAATACAGTACTGGTACAAAATCAAATGCTAGCTTTAAGTTGAAACATATATTCAAATGTAAAAGCAGAATAAAATCTATGGTTTATAAATCTTTTTAAGATTTACTGTTTACAAAAAATTATCCTATATAAAACATTCTCGGACACGGATTAGATTAAACCAGGACTTGGCCTTGATTATTAGGACATTTAGTTTTTTACAAGTAGTTTTTTTACAAACATAAATGATAAAAAAAATTTACTGGTGCATCTTTAAACGAAACAATGGCACTGATATATTTAAAGATGGGTCAGTCCAAGCTGTTTTTAGTTAAGGCAACTCAAACATGCATTTAGTGTGGGACTAGGCTTAAAGGGACACACTTATTTTGGGATATGCTTATTTTCAAGATCCCCTAGTGTTAAACATTTTAACATTTTACCGTTTTTGAAATCCATTCAGCTGATCTCTGGGTCTGGTGCTACCACTTTTAGCATAGCTTAGCATAATTCATTGAATCTGATTAGACCATTAGCATCACGCTTAAAATAACCAAAGAGTTTCAATATTTTTCCTATTTAAAACTTGACTCTTCTGTAGTTACATCGTGTACTAAGAACGACAAAAAAATTAAAAGTTGTGATTTTCTAGGCAGATATGGCTAGGAACTATACTCTCATTCTGGCGTAATAATCAGGCGTAGTGATATTACATAGTGCCAGAAAATAGTCCCTAGCTATTGAAAGTTACCAAGGGGACTATTTTCAGGTGCTGCATAATATCGAAACTCTTTGGGTTTTTAAGCGCAATGCTAATGGTCTAATCAGATTCAACGAATAATGCTAAGCGAATGCTAAAAATGGTAGTGACAGACCCGGAGATCAGCTGAATGGATTCCAAACTGGTAAAAATCAAACGTTTAACTCTAGCGGAGCTGAAAAATAAGCATTTTTTTAAGTGGAGTGTCCCTTTAAGCCTTATCAGGAAATCGCCCTTATTAAATATATCAAGGTTATATATTCACAGAAGTATTAATATTTAAGTAAGGCTACCACAAAGATTGAAATGAAAGCGAATTCTGTCGCATTATAACTTTTTGTTATTCAGACATCTGTGCCTGCCAAATCCAGTCAATCTGGTGCTGTGTTGATGGTGGTTCCTGGAGTTCTTGGTCTCATGTGCTGGTCACCTGGCTTGGATTCCAATGGGAATTCCTGGAGGGCTGTCCATTTCTGTGAGGTATATGCACTTGGTGTGTTAGATACTTTAAGGGTTGTTTGTTTTGCCAGCATGACGACTCAGTTGTTTGTTTCTTTAAAGGAACTGGTTTCAACCTTTCAGCTCCACAGTTTTGACATTAAGACTCCTTTCAGACAGATGTTGTCCTACAAACAGTGGAAGGTGGAGTCTGAGGTCTGGATGGATATTTCAAAACTTTTTCAAAACAACGATAAATTAAATATTTTTATGCTGTTTGGATATACAAGTAGATGTTTAAAGGTTTTTCTGTTTTGAATTACAGGGATACCAAATCATGAATGTGCTCTTGGCTGCTTACAGAGGGGATATAGTGTCTTTGCGCAGGTAGGGTAACCTGGATCCATACATTATAACATACTTTCTCAATAGAGAACAGTGTGCGAATGCAAAATGTGTCATGCTTTTTTTTAGTGCCCCACATTTAGCCACAAAAAACACTTAATGTTAGGAATAGCAATAGGAAAGAGACACAATTGGAATAATGAATGGAATCATATGATAGATAGATGGATGTGCTTTTAGGAGCTTCAACATTTTGGGACATATGTATATAAATTTCTTTTATTTAATCCTTTTTTAAAGGTACATTCTCTCAGGGGCAGATGTGAATGCTGTGCATTATGATGGACGATCTGCTTTGCACATTGCAGCCTCTGAGGGACATCTGGACATCATCAAATTCCTGGTGGAGAATGCGGGTGCAAACTGCAGACTCAAAGACAGGTACTATTATGGAAGTGATCACTTGTTGGTTATGTTGCAGTTACAGCACCAAGTCTAATGTATGCTTTAATGTGTTGATATTGACAGGTGGGGTAACACGGCTTTAGAGGAGGCCATGAGATGCAATCGAGACCCTGCCATCCAGCTTTTGAGGAAATACACAGATTATGAAGAAAGTTTATGATGCATAAATTTAGTCTTGATTTTACATTTTGAGTACACGTACAGACTTATTATATGTGGCATCCAGAGGAGGTTGTAAAGAGCAAAGATTTTATTGTGTATTCGCAGCCAGCCACTCACTGTTTATTGGGAATGATTGAAGAAGTGAATAACACTGTTTCCTCAATAAATGCCTCAACAGAACAGACATTAAAGTTCAGACATGCTGCTAAATATCTATTTTGGTTTTCCACAGAAGTAAAAACATGAAAGGGGAAATGGTGACATAATGTTTTATTTTGGGTGACCTAGTACTTTCATTTAGAGTAGTAGTGGTTTTCAAACTTTGCACAGCCCCCAAAGAAAAGTCATGACATAAAACAATCTCAAACTTAGAATTTGAATTAAACAAAACATTAAATTATACTGTGTAGTGCTGTTGGTTAATAGGTTTATTTTTATAACGTTTAAATGTACAGAATTTATGATGAATGAATTACTTTTTTTTAAATGTCCTTAAGCTGGGACCCCCTTGGAACTCTCACACCCCCCGGTATAAGAACCACTGAGTTAGCAAAGCAATGGACATAGGTTTGATTCTCAGAAACACATACTGGCAAAAAAAATGCATCCCTTGCTTGAATACACTAAGTTGAAAGGTGTCCCCAACGAATAAATACTGTACCCAGCAGGCATTTCAACGTCAAGGACAAGGTTGAATCAACGTTGAATTGCCTTTTTGATTTTGCAAATTGAATCAATGTTGAACAAAAACTGACATTTAAAAAAAACACATTTCAACGTTGATTTTTAAGCATTTTATTAACCTTTTTGAAACCTTTTAGCATCAACTGTTGTATCAACATTGTTTCAACGTTAAAACAAGAACTGACATTATTTCAACCATATTTCAACCTGCTGGGTAGTATATTATAGTAATTGTATCCCAGCTGGCATTTCAAAGTTGATTCACTGTTGAATCAACGTCAAGGAATCAACGTTGAATTACGTTTTGATTTTGCAAATTGAATTAACGTTGAACAAACCACAGACATTATTTAAACCAAATTTCAACGTTGATTTTTTTTACTTTATTACCCTTTTGAAACCATTTAGCATTAACTGTTGTATCAACAATGTTTTTAGGTTGAAACAATAACTGACATTATTTCAACCATATTTTAACATTAAATGTCGGTCATATGCCTACTGGGTAGTATATTATAGTAATTGTATCCCAGCCGGCATTTCAATGTCGAGGAATCAACATTGAATTATGTTTTGATTTTGCAAATTGAATTAACATTGAACAAACCACTGACATTATTTCAACCAAATTTCAACGTTGATTTTTAAGCATTTTATTTAGTTATACAGTTTAGCATTAATTGTTGTTTCAACGTTGAATTTTTCAACCATATTTCAACGTTGAAGGTTGGTCATATGCCAGCTGGGTAGTAATTGTATCCCAGCCGGCATTTCAACGTTGAATCGATGTCAAGGAATCAACGTTGAATTACCTTTTGATTTTTCAAATTGAATTAACGTTGAACAAACCACTGACATTATTTAAACCAAATTTCAACATTTGATTTTTAAGCATTTAAAAAAAAAAATTCTGTAACGGTTAAGCATTAACTGTTGTATCAACGTTGAAACAAAACCTGACATTATTTCAACCATATTTCAACGCTGAAGGTCGGTCATATGCCTGCTAAGTATGTATAGTATACTTACTATAGCATACTACACTACTCTGTAGTACAGTTTTAGTATATTGAAAAACTAGTAAACACTGTAGTATGCATAAATATTTACTATAGTATCTAAGAATTGTACAACAGTTTACTAGATGCATGATTGTTACATTTGGACATTTTTAATTCAAGTAATAAAACAACACATATGCTGCTCATGTTTCCATATATAGGTTGGTTATTGATAGAAACATTACTTCACAACACTGCCTTATCTGTAAACCGACCTCTGTATCACCTTCTGCACCCACGCACGTGAATTTTTTTGAAGTGGACACATTACTTTAACCGATGGGTGACCTCCTGGATCCCGCAGGATCTCAGCACAGCCCCACCAATCAAATCTGGCCAAGGTGCAAAACAACAGCATACATTGCGACGGTTAGAAGAAGAGGGCGGGGAGCTCCAGGACTTACACAAACTGAGATTGAACCGTCTTCATTCCACGCATGTTCATGTTTAACATTTGAGGATCAAGGAGAAAGATGTCAGTAGCCGGACTAAAGAAACAGTTTCACAAAGCAAATCAGGTAACGTTAACGTGAAGCAATTTCGTCCGACGACGCGAATAAGATTCGAGTCGTTTCTTTAAACTGATACAGATATGACATCACGCGCGCGCTGTTAAACTCGTGTTTTAAATGAGTTTACTACTCTTGTAACACTACGTTGGGTGAGGTCTGTATGGTTATTGTAATGTTTCTCCGTGCCTCACTATTTTGGATAAAACAGGCTACATGTAACGCATCTACTACTATGCGATTATGACATGCCGATTTGATTAAATCATTCCCAGGATGAATTTTTTTCGGTATCGATGGCCCAGTTGCTTTCGGTTTTTGTTAACGTAAAAAAACACAGGAATGCCACAAACACGAGGAACTAAATATATCATAAAACTTTCATAGGGTACACAACAGTAAGTTACGTGCACGCGATTTGTTCCTGTTTTAACAGAAAACAAAAAATATATATCTAATATTTACAGTGAACTTAAATCGGGGTGTGTTTAAATGCGACAGTCTCCCCACTTGAAGGTCTTCTCCTGTATCAGGGTTGAGTTACTGCAGAGGGCTGAGTTTGAGACACGTGCACGCGGGTGTTGTCTTGAAAACAAAGTTCACCTGCTATCTGCAATTGTTTGCGTTCATATCGAGTTTATAGTGGATTATAAATTCCCCTGAAGTGTGCTACATAGTCTTGTGGTTTATTTGTTTAAAGTGTATAATTTATTTTTTACATTTCTCAAGCCACCAACGTATGCTTATTAAAAAGGTTTGTTAGCTCAAATACATTGCACTTACTTAATTTTTCTGTTGTGGGGGCATTAATAACTTTACCGACCTTGAAGACGAGTTTGGATCACAAACTAGAGGAAACAGATGTACAATGTGTTAAAAATGGAAAGGCCTCTGGATTTCCTGGTTTTGTTTATGGAAGTGTTCATCTCTGATTCAATTGTATTGTGTTGGGATTGAGCAGCCACGTATCGTAAATGTAAAAGATTTCCATGTCATATTAATCCCTTCATTTTATTTTTATAATAAATAATATACATTATGAAAAATAGGCTTTCATAGATTTACGGTAAGTTCTTATATATGTACAATGATGGTTGCTTTTTAATTTCCTGATTAAACTTTACATTGACCAGTCAAACCAATCACATTTCCATAAGATTCTTTCATTAGCTAAAATAATAGTTCTCATTTGTTGTATTTAAATACCAGTGCTATTGATCCCGTAAATAAGTTAAATTAGATATTTTCCTGGTTATCTTTACAGTTACTAAAGGAAAAACTCAATGGAGTTGAAGGAACAAAGCTGGATGAGGAATTCCTCCGTATGGAAAGGGTATGAATATTATTCTCAACAAAATAAGAAAATGTATTTGATGGAGATTTGGATGCATCAAAGCTTTGTTTTTTGTTATTTTATTGACTGCTTCATTATAGAAAACTGACATTACCCACAAATTGATTCTTGACCTTGTTCCAAAAACTATAGGATATCTTCAGCCAAACCCAGGTATGATTCAATAATAATATATGTGACCCAATCTGTAAAAACCCAGCTAAAGTCATTCTGTGATTTGTTTTGACATAAAATTATCCTACATAATGAAAAGAACATTCTGTAAAAATATAAACCTTGAGATACACTGCAAAAAAAAATATTTTCAAGAAATTTAAAATCAAGAAAGTATTTTTGTCTTGTTTTCAGTAAAAATATCTAAAAATTCTTATATTGAGATGCTTTTTCTTGATGAGCAAAAACGACCCAAGAAAATAAGTCTAGTTTTTAGACCAAAAATATAAAATTTAAGTGATTTTGTGCATAAAACAATCAAAAAAAATCTGTCAATGGGGTAAGCAAATTTATATTGAATTTAGTATTTAAGAAAAATGTTCAAGATTTTTTGCTTACCCCATTGGCAGATTTTTTTTGCTTGTTTTATGCTCAAAATCACTTAAATTTGATATTTTTGTTTTAAAAACTAAGTTATTTTCTTGGGTCATTTTGCTCATTAAGTAAAAGCATCTTAATTTAAGATATTTTAATTGAAAACAAGACAAAAATACTACGGAAATTCATTCTTGAAAATCATTTTTTGCAGTTTATTTAATATTAACTGAGTGAGACCATGTCAAAGATTAAATCAATGTGAAATCAATGAGTAAAATCAAACTTTGATGCTCCTAATCTCATCATTAGATTATGAGACTTAAGCCTTGATTTTACAGACAGGGTCACATATTTTTTTAAAAAGTTAAACTTTCTTTCCTGTTTGTATTTCTTATATAAACTGTTGGAGCAGGACCATTTTCACAAAATATGCATAAAAGCTTTGACCCAAGAAGTGCTACTTTCATTTAAAAAGCCTTTTAGTGGACATAAATGTGTTTACGTCTATATTTGTAAGATGAGTCGTTTGTGTATTTGATGAGTATTTGTTGTCTGTTTTCCTGGAAAAGAAAGATTGTTTGTTTTAAATGTGTATCTGCTAAAAGCACATGTGTGTAAATGCTACAAACACATAGGGTGTTTAAAGGTTAAGTTATACTTTAAAGTGTAGTTTATATGCCTTTTAAGCAGATGTGTGTGTGTGTGTCTCTTTTTTGCAATTGTTGACTTTCAGCATACAGAGCAAAACTCAGCATGCTCAGCACAGTATCTAAAATTCGGGGGAAGGTGAAGACTGTTGGCTATCCACAAACAGAGAGCATTCTGGGAAGTTGCATGCAGCACTATGGCAATAAGCTTGGAGTTGAGACCGGCTTTGGTATGTTAGACACAATGAATAAAACAATTTAATGGGACTCAAATTTCTTTTTAATTCTTAATTTCTTATAATTACCAAATATAGGTTATGCTCTGACTGAAACGGGAGAGGCATTGAAACAAGTAGCCCAGGCAAGAGACAATATGGATATCAGAGTGAAGCAAACCTTCATTGATCCTTTGCAATCAATACAGGACAATGAGTTAAAAGAAATTGGGGTCAGTCTTGCTTATAGTTAAATAAAAAATGCATGATGGTAGAATATTCAACTTAGCATCGTGACTTCTTTCTCTTTGTTTGTTAGTATCATTTAAAAAAACTTGAAGGTCGGCGTCTTGACTTCGATTATAAGAAGAGGCGAAAAGGAAAGATCACAAACGCAGAGATTAAGAAGGCATTAGAGAAGTTTGAGGAGTCTAAAGATCTGGCGGAGAGAGGCATGTTTAATCTCCTACAAAAAGATGTAAGCAAAATGATTTTTTTGCATTGATCAACCAATCACAGATCTCCGTTTTTAGCATGTACAATATTACCAATACATAATTACTTTGTTATTATAGGTAGAGGAGATGCAGTATCTCTCAGACTTCATCTCATCAGTGATGGACTTTCACCAACAATCGTTACAGATTCTAGAAAATCTCAGGGGCGGTTTGCAGACCAGGTTTGTGAGCTCTTCATAAACCTCATGTCATTATTTTTTTACTTGTTCAACAGCTAGTATTGTTTCCCCAACTGTAGAATATCAAATTCAAGCAATCGACCCAGAAGGGAATTTGCATCAAAATCGGCTGCGAGCACAATGTGCTGCACGGATGTTTATGGACTCTCCAATTGCTCATCGGGACAATCATCAGGTGTTTATTTAATTCATTTTCCTCTTAGTTATATGATCACATTTAATATGGCATGTTTCTGAATTTTGTGTATTATGTGCCACAGGGACAGAGATTAATGAAGCCTTGAGTTCAAAATGTAAGTCGTTCATAATCACGTGATACAAAAACTTTTAGTAACTTCACTCTAAAAATGGTTGGGTTAAAAACAACCCAATTGGCAACCCAGCGCTGGGTAAATATTGGACAGAACACATGCTGGGTTAAAGTAACCCAACACGCTGGGTAACACATTTTAACCCAGCAGGTTGGGTTGTTGAAAAAACCCAACGTGTAGTCATTTTAACCATTTATGAGATTAATATTCTGGGTTTGGGTTATTCTTGCTGGGTTATTTTTATCATGTGCTTTATTGTAAATCAAGACCATTGCGAACACCAAATAAATGTTTATTTGACTTCAAAATAACTACAAACTCTTAAATTTTTACAGTTGGCAGTTGCAAAATCATTTAAAGGACTGCTGCTTACTGACATCAAGTATAAATATATTTATTAAATATCAGAAATTATGCACATTGAAGTAACAATGTAACAGGTTAAATCAATTTGTTTGAATTTAAGACAGAATTTGTATATAAGTATATACAATATATAAATGAAATACTGAAATGTACATAAACAAATCTGCAGCAGTGTAAGAAAATAAACAATGTAATTGTTAAATTAAGTTTTTTATAGACCAGATGTTCCAAGTTTCAGAGTATGGAATGTATTTGACTAAAAATACTTCATTTATTAAAGTTACTCCTCACGAACAAAGATGTACAAAGGAACCGAACAGCAGAGGATTTATCCATTTGGAAAATGACAGACTACAGTAGATGCACATTGCCTGGGTATTTATTTTCAAGCACGTAAAATGCCTTTAAACCATAGACTGTAAAAAAATATGAAAGTAGTGTCCGTGACGTCACCCACTGGTTTGTGAAGAGCATTTTTGAAGCCTAAAGTAGGCGGTGCGTGCCGTCGCCATCTTGGCCGAATTGCAGTTTAAGTCACTTCCGTATTGGCTCCATCAGAGAAACTGATTGAGAAAAAAGATTGAGAGATCTGTTGCATGTTTCCCATGGCCAGGAAATAAAGGAAAGGATTTTGAGGATTCTGTCCAGAGAAGAACTTCCACCACATTTGTTGCAATCTACAAAAGAGGAAAAAACTTTTAGTGGTCTGAACTAAATGATCAGATTTAAGTGTTCAGAAAACCATGTGGGCCAAGGGAATTATACATTTTATAAAAATTATAAGACTTTCTTTTGCATCCCTGGCCGCATTACCACCACTTGTGAGATTTTTTTCCCAAAAATGCAATGGCCTGTCATCGGTTTGCATAAGACTTTGGTGTTACACTGCTTTAATTGTTGTGTCAACAACAAAGGCTGCAAACCACACAGACTGACAAATAGGATGATCTTACTATAAAGAATAAAGTGCTGCAGAACTAAAATGCAGCAGATAATTAAGACATTCCCAATACATTTTAAATAGGAATGATTAAATGTTATACTTACTGGCTGTATGAAGGCCTTGCTAGCCTCATCAATGGATGGACGTAAAAACTCTGCACACTCTAAAAAAAAGAATGGGAAAACATCACATCTGATCTCTGCAAAAAACATAACATCTCTGATACAGTAGTCAGCCACAGATCAGAGGGTTGGTCAATATAAACTTGAAATCACAGGAGACAACCCAAGAATATTATTAAATTAATATAAAATAGTAACTAAATACGACTCAATAACACATCTTCATTCATATAACACATATAAATGTTTGTTAAACGGTACACGCAGCCTCCGTCTTGGTGACAAATACGTTTATGTTTTCAAGTTCATGTCCAAACACTTAAATTATTGTTTCATTTTAAAAGAGAGGACCAAGCAATATACATATTAGACACCGGTTCTTGGAAACGCTGTTTCGTTTTCATTTATCGACGAGTTACCTGCCGTACAGACGGTGAATTGAAAGTGCTGCTTGTCCCTGCCTCTCAGTGACAGAGTAGACGCCAGCTCCGCAATTCTCCGCCGCCGGTTAAGTTAACTTGTGCTCGCGCCTCGCGGTCTGTCTTTCCATATCGAATGACAAGAAAGCAACTCGTTTGTCATCAAATTTAATTTAATAGTGTCGCTATTGCTAAGCTGGGAAAACTATGCGCGTGTGTGACCCAACAAGCCGAAGTGGGGTTGCGGAGGTCGACTCGGTACCGGTTTTGACTCGCTTTGTTAAAGGCTTACAGAAATTGTCATGAGTTAATAAATCAACCGTGTGATGGGGATTTTGTAACATCGATTTTATTAATTTTATTAATATGCCATATTAAACATCTTAGAACGATTATTCAAGTCAATTTGTGTAAATGGCGATCTGAGGTAACAGTCGTCATTCCTCTAAATTACACCCGTCGTCTTAGTCTGTATAAATTAACACGTTGGTGTCTCGCAAAATGTTATAATTTTGTTTATATTCATGAAATGTTTACAAAAACATATAAACTTACCTTGAAACAACTTCTTCCAGTGACTCTGTCCTTTCACAACGACCGTTGCTGAGCACATTCAAACATCAAAGGCGCGAAGCACGTGAGCCTCTTCAAACAACCCAGCATAATAACCCAGCAGTTTTAACCCAACAACCAGAAAACTGAAACTACCCAAAAAGTGTTTAAAATGTTAAAAAATAACCCAGCAAAACAACCCAACAGACTCAACCCAGCATTTTGGGTTAAAAAATAACCCAGCCATTTTTAGAGTGTTATTAGATAGTTTGAAGTGTCCCAGCTGCTAATGTCTTGATGGTTGCCAGATGCTCCAGTTGTGGTTCACTCACCTGAGAAGGTGGCCAGCAAAACCCAAACAACAAAGAATCTCACCAGCAATCGTGAGTTAACTTATTTTGAATCTAAGGCCTTGTCCCACACATACACGGGTATTTTTAAAACCGTGCCTTTTTCTATGCGGCATGGCTGTTCGTCCACATGCAAGTGACTGGAACCAAACTTTTATGAAAACTGCTTAAGATTCTGAAATGGCCAACATGGCTTTACGGTTAGGAATATATAACCATGTGTTGGTTTGGCATGCTCTTGACAGCGCTTCATACCGGGTTTTTGCATGTTTATGGGGACGCGACTCTGTTTATTTAAATACCCGTATACGTGTGGACTAGCTCTAAGCAGATGCACAAAAATTGCTTCCTGTTTGAGTATTTGGGGTCCAAAAGTCTAATGTCACTAGTGAAAATGCTTCTATTTTGTCTTATTTAATTTGAAAGAATTATATTATCATAATAAATTAATGGGAAAATTTTTGAACTGAAAAACTTTTGAACTTGGTATAAACGTGGTAATCTCTTTTGCATAACCTGATAATCTTTGTAATCCCAGCATGATTTGAGAAACTTCCAAGGAGAAACGTGTGCTTTCATGGAAATCTGACCTCAGATACAAATGTGTTTTAAAAAAATTTTCTCTCTATGCCAATCCTACAAATTTAAATTCGATTTTGAATCCAAGATGGTCTCAGAATTTTGATTTAAGTTTCTTTATTTTTCTATAATATATGCTAATCTTAGACTTTTTTTTTTACTGTTTTGGGGCTTTTTAACATGTATATTTTTTGCTGTAAAGTGACAATCTTAAAGGGAACAGAGAATGAAAAACCATTTTTACCATTTTTACCTTGTCTTTGTTGAATAATGGTAGTCTACCCGCATTCACAAACATACAAAAAGTGCTAGACATGCTAAACATCTCAGTCTCATAGAAATTCCTCTTTTAGAAATGTCAGCCAGAAAACGGCCCAATCTGAAAAACTGATGCTTATGACATCACAGGAATCTAACTGCCCCTCCACTTTAAAATAATTGGCTACATTTTTTGAGTGGCAGCAAAGTCAGCCAATCAGTAATGAGATTGCAAGTTAAGCCAGTAGGGGGAGCCAAATAGGTGCAAAACCACTTGTTTAAAATCCCCCACCCTAATAGAGCTATCTGAGAGAGGTTTTTAGGAAGCTTCTAAGGCATTACAGACCCAAACAAAAACTTTTTTGTCCACATGTCACATCACAGAACAAGGATAAATACTCTGTTCAATCATTCTATGTCACCTTTAAGAAAGGTTGAATTGAAATTGAATTGAAAGTCTTTATTGGCATCGTATAGCTCTGTATACAACAAATTAGGAGCAGTGCTTCTGACTGGAGTTAATAAATTAAACATGATCTAACTATAGAAGATCAATAAATAAAATTATAAAAAGGAGCATATAATATGAATATAAAAGTCTATGGGTGATTATAAAATTGCAGGAACATTTTGTGTCCAAAGTCATTATTTTTGTCTGAATTTTAGAAATGTTACTGTCAAACTCTGTTACCAAGGTAGAGTAACAATGTTGACAGTCATGTTTGTGTGTGGGGGGGTAAGAGAGAGAGAGTTTCTCCATGTATGCCAGTTCTGTTACATATTGGCAACACTGGTAAGGGTGCGTTCACATTATATATAACTCTAACTACAATGATATATTAACTGTGGACGATAACTTAATTCGCTCGTAAGGCGCGCTAGCACAAAATCATTTACCTCCAGTGGCATTAACTAATATTGCATATATACTTTAAAAAGGGGCCATGTCATGAAAGTCTGACTTTTTCCATGTTTAAGTGCTATGATTGGGTCCACAGTGCTTCTTTCAACCTAGAAAATGTGAAAAAGATCAACCCAGTAACTTAGTTTTGGTAAACCATTCTCTACAAGCACATAAAAATAGGTTGTTGAAATGGGGCTCTCCTTATGATGTCATAAGGAGCTCTTATTATAATAATACCGCCCCTTAATCTGCACTATCCAATTACAGCACTGCCATTTAGTGCAGATAAAAAGAGAGAGAAAATAATTCACAGCACAATTGAGTTTCAATTGCGACAAACCACCATCATTGTGATCAGTGTTTGCACTTCATCCACTCATTTGCATTTTAAAGGACACCCAAACGGCAAATTTTTGCACACACCTACAAAGTGGCAATTTTAACATGTTATAATAAATTATCTTATATGGTATTTTGAGCCAAAACGTCACACATGTGCTCTGGGGACACCAAAGATTTATTTGACATCTTAAAGTCTCGTGATATGGCCCCTTTAATAAAAATGCTTTTAATTGTTCACATGCCATTAAATGTCTAATGCTGTTCTAATTGCATTTAAACACTGGGTAGAACCAGCAGACATCCTCAACACGCTGTGTTTGCCTTACTCTAAACAAGTTAATCTAGTAGTTTGTGTAATCTAATATCTTGCCTTTTGGCGTAGTCAATGAAGTGGAATAAAAAGCATTACATAGTCAATTTCACAGCAACTGCATCAGCGCTGGATACCTGAGGTAATTTTATGTTATGGACCTCAGCAATGAGCTTCTCCACAGTGTCATATGTCATTTTAAATGCGCGTGCACTTGAAATTAAAATAGATTTGATTGGCTCTCAATGGTTTATCGTTCATCATGGCCCTTTACTCTACATTGGTAATAGAGTTTGACAGTAACACAATTGACACGCTGACTAATTGGGACAACAGAAGATCATGATTTTTAGCTATAGACACACTTTTTATAAAAAATATTTTATTGTTTTGGCCTGTAATATCTTGTGATCCATGACAATGATTACCAAACTATTAAAACAATTGAAAATATTTTAAAAAGTATGACTTGCACACCAAATATAATCAATTATCACCAATTATGTACCCACCCATATTCAAGTACAAACAGAAGTATTAGAATATGTGGGTATTTCTACTTTATATTGTACTTCTTACTTTATAAAATAAAAAGTTTACTGCAATCTCTTTACTCTTTTTGATATTTTAATCTGTATTTAGGGGTCAAGCCCAAAATGGGTTTTCTTATTATTCTTCCGGCTTCTTCTTCTTCCGCCATTGCGTCTATGGCAGCCCATAGCAGTGTACATAGGAAAGTTATGAAATTTGGCACGCTTATAAAGGACTGTCCAAAAAGTCTCCTCAGCAAATTTGGAGTCTCTATATCAAACCCGCTAGCGCCACCAACAGTCAAAATTTGCACTTAACGTTTTTGCTATAACTTCTGATCCGTAAGGCCTCTCTGATTCATTGGATTCATGAAGTGTTTATAAGCATACCTTCATCTTTTTATTTCCTTTTCATCATCTGAACTTGGGGTAAGTAGTTAGCTGTTGCTAACCAGCTGATTCATTGATGTCATTTTCCGTCATGAACATTTTTCCGCCATTTTGAATTATTCGTAAAACCTACTTTTGCGAACTAGTCCTAGAGCTTTGGCCCGATTGTCAAGAAAATCGATATGTAGCATCTATAGACCCTCAATGCAAAAAGTTATGGAATTCATGTCGATTTGTCAATCCGTTTCCGTAAACCGTGTCAACAAAATTTACGTATAGTGCTAAAAAACGGATTTGAGGCTGTATCTTTGCCAAACTTAAGCCTATTGACACGAGACTTGGTACTTGTGATGGCAGTCAGGACCTGAGGGTGCATGCACAGTTTCGTCATTACGCCACCTAGTGGTCAGACAAATGTTAACATGCCTATAACTTTGGCTGCGATCGACATATTTTAGTGGGACTTGTTACCTTGTAATCCTGAACTGTTGCCGAGTCCAACGATACTAAACATGCCAGTTTTTGCCTTACGCTTAGCCCTGCGCAGCAAAATAGCGCTTAAAAAACATGCGCTAATATCTCTGTGAGCGTTATTCCGATCGACTCGAAAACGCCATAGGAAGAACATTACATTACATGTACCTTCTGAACAAAAACCCCTATTGGTGCTATATTAACATTTTCATCAGAAATGGCCGAAATTTGCGAAAAACGAAAAATTACCTTTAAATTTTGTTTTTTTACACACAATTGGTTATAACTTCGCACCAAAAAGAGATTTTTTCACCAGATTTGATAGGCTGATGTATGACCACAGTCTGAGGCTACACAAAAAAATTTGCATGCTTGCACCACTAGTTGGCCCTATAATTAAACAAAACCTTTGAAATCAAGCAACCCTATGGTCATACAACTGTTTCTTCACTAAACTAAAGTGTATAGTCATAAACTAACTAGATGCAACACAGTTATGATCTGAGGGTCCATGCACAATTTTGTCATTGCGCCACCTAGTGGTTTTGAGATAGAAATATGGTATTTTTTGCTTTAAACTACTGCTACAGTACAACTAAAACCTTGAGTCATCATGGATTAAGCCTTAAATGGTTTAAAGTATAATCATTGGTGCATTCCAATTCACTCCCTAACAACCAATGAGAATACCTTATCAACCATTTTTGCAAGAGGTATATTTCTGCATAAGAACATCGTTGAGACTTGGGGGTGGGCTCTTTTGACTCATGACACCACTGTAACATTTTGTGAGCCGAGTATTGCAACTGCAAGCATCACTCACATTTTCTTCAATGTTCTAGTTGTCAATGATTTTCAAGAAGAAAGGGAGAGATTTCACTGAATGAGAACACAGCTTTTTGCTGATAATTGTTATAATATTTTGTCTGAAATCAAGAGATTTTCCTAGGTTCTTTAAACTGCTCATCTGAACTCAACTTTACTTTCTCCTGTGCCCTTTTTGGCTTGACCCCAAGCAATTGCTTCTTGCAGCTATATTTACTTTAATGTCTGTTGTCCATCAACCCTATGTTCTTGTAAGGTAAAAAACATAACTGTACTTGGGTAGATATGACCATAGATATGTATAATAAAGGCTAGTTGTGTTACGGCATAGTCTCTAACGTCATCACCTGGCGGCCATCTTACCTCAGACAGCTCGCTCACTCATAGCATTGTGTTTAATGGTGCAGGTATATTAAATGACCATAACTTGCTCAATTTCTACCGATTTTCAAACGGTTTGGTTTCTTACAAACGTTATTAACGTGGCTATAATTCTGGATGCTTTAACATAATTCATGAAAATTATTCATTAAGTATGCAGTGTCATAGGTACATCTCTGACGTTCATAACAAACCAAACTGTTTGAAAATGTAGCAAGTTATGTTCATTTAAAAGTAAATGCTCCATTAAACACAAAGCTATGAGTGAGCGAGCGCCCTGTGGTAAGATGGCCGCCAAATACGGACGTTCCACTGAATTGGCCAGCAGCGTGGGCGAGACATCTAGCCTTTATTATACATATCTATGCATATGACAATAAAAATCTTGAATTTTAAAAAGTACAAATTGAAATGGAATAAGTAAACGTAATTGACTGTAGGTGCTATATAAATAAAACTTGTTAATCTTTATATTTACCAGATGACAGTGATATTCCCTTGGATCAGCCCTGTTGTCGGGCACTTTACACTTTCCAGCCAGAAAACCAGGTAGAGCTTGGCTTTAAGGAAGGTGACATCATCATTCTGACCGGTCGGATAGATGAGAACTGGTATGAGGGTATGCTCAGAGGGAAGTCTGGCTTCTTTCCAATAAACTATGTCAAAGTGCTTATACCTTTGCCACAGTAACAGCAGGAAGGAACTGCAGCTGGACAGCATGAACTCTTCTGGTTTCTGAGAAACTTTGGGTGTTTGATCACAGTTCATGTATGACGAATGCCTGAGCTATGCTGTATATGTATCACTATGCAAAATGTATGTACCTTGCCTTGTATTTCTTTACCTACTGTACGTTTTTTAATAATCTACAGATGCAATATACATTGGAGATGCAGAAATGTGCTGCTATATTAAATGTATATCATAAATATTTTTCATTGATTTTAATGTGATTAAATAGATTTAATTGTTAGATAATTATGGACTGTAAACCAGTGTATATTTTTGCCTTTTTTAACACTTAAATACTTCCAAGTATTCCTTTCCAGGAGTGTTTATTATGCTCTTTTTTTTATATATATCTATAAATCCCAGAATGTAATACTAAAGTTGAATTAATGCACTGATATGTTATATCCTATATAATATAATAAATAACATAATGTCCTCACTGTTGACCTTATTATAAAACTTGCACCTTGAAACGAGATTTCTCATACTGGCGTTTTGTAATTCTGAATGTCAATGATTTTTGAGCCCAGCCGCACGCCGTAGTGGCGGTTCCTTGCTGGAGCCACGGATGTTCAAACTTTTGTGATATGCCAAAGTTTAAAAGTTAAATAAAAGGACACGTTTATTTATCACCCGTGGATGTCGCGTGAAGTGTTTATAAGCATACCTTCGTCTTTTTCTTTACTTTTCGTCGTCTGAAGTCGGGGTAAGTAGTTAGCTGTTGCTAACCAGCTGATAAATGCAGGACCTGTTAGCACAATAACTTGAAGAACAACGAATAAACTGCTAAGTAATTGAAATGTAAACGCTTGTTGACCACCAATCCTAACAGTTAGTTTATTTGTAATGTTTTAGGTCAGAATTGATGTGGTGTTAATTTTAATTATACGCGAAAGTTAACTAACGTAACGTAATGTTGTCATCAACTAATGTTAGCAGCATTGCTAACTGTAATTTACTAAAAGCCATTGAGTGTATTGTACTTTTACATAGTTAAGGTATAATTCCGACTCTAAACACTATATACTAATAGTATAAATAAATAAAGAGATCAGTTAGAATTGAAACAATCACCAGCTGTTAATTTAATCCTATTATTTAATATTTTTGAGAATTGCAAATCTTATAAGTAACGACAATGCTGTTAAAGTGCAGCAAAAAATAAATATGACGGCTTAAGATTATTTTTGTATGGACTTGCTTTTCTCGAATAAAAACAATTCGTATTATTGTCATTACTGGCCTCGTGGCTTGGCGCGTCTGACAGCTGTCCATCTTTTGTCAGCCGTTGCCATGGAGGACGTCACGCGCCTGGTCTCATCAGGTGACTGCCTGAAGATTTGGGATTCAGCCTCCATGACGGTGATGGAGCAGTTCAACCCTCACAGTGCAACACATCCTGTGGCTCAAGTGTGCTGGAGCAGCAGCAGTATCCTCCTCACGTGCATTATATATGTGATATATAACAGTTCATTACGCTGTTGTTCAGGAACACCAAGTACAGTCATGTTTTACCAGTAAAGATTACATCCAGTTGTGTAGTTTGAAGATTTTTCTTATGTTAAATATACAAGTCTAGTGTATGTGGAAGTCCCAGTTGTTGTATTTCATAGACCAAAAGAGGTTTTCCCTTGACAATGTTCAGATCAGTACCTGGTCAGTGCCAGCAGTATTGGGGACAAGCTGGTGGTATCCAGTCTCAAGTCCTCACCGGTTCCAGTGATGGAGCTTGGTGAAGGGGTGAGCCGACAAACCTTTATATTTGGATATCTACATGCATGTGTGTGTGTCTTATAATGGCTCATAATGTTTTGTTTTTTTTTTTTTAGAAAAAGCAAACACGCGTCAGTCTGAACTCCACGTCGCAGTTCTTAGTTAGTGGAGGTCTGGATAACACTGTTAATATCTGGGATCTAAAGACAAAAAGGTTACACCGTAGCCTTAAGGTATTGCAATGTTGTGTAGATTTATAGCTTAAATCCATTTATTATAATACATACACTCACCTAAAGGATTATTAGGAACACCTTTTCAATTTCTCATTAATGCAATTATCTAATCAACCAATCACATGGCAGTTGCTTCAATGCATTTAGGGGTGTGGTCCTCCTGAACTCCAAACTGAATGTCAGAATGGGAAAGAAAGGTGATTTAAGCAGTTTTGAGCGTGGCATGGTTGTTGGTGCCAGATGGGCTGGTCTGAGTATTTCACAATCTGCTCAGTTACTGGGATTTTCACGCACAACCATTTCTGGGGTTTACAAAGAATGGTGTGAAAGGCAAAAACATCCAGTATGCGGCAGTCTGTGGGCGAAAATTCCTTGTTGATGCTAGAGGTCAGAGGAGAATGGGCCGACTGATTCAAGCTGATAGAAGAGCAACTTTTACTGAAATAACCACTTGTTACAACCGAGGTATGGAGCATTTGTGAACACGCACAACCTTGAGGCGGATGGGCTACAACAGCAGAAGACCCCACCGGGTACCACTCATCTCCACTACAAATAGGAAAAAGAGGCTACAAAGCTCACCAAAATTGGACAGTTGAAGATTGTAAAAATGTGGCCTGGTCTCGATTTCTGTTGAGACATTCAGAATTCAGAGTCAGAATTTGGCATAAACAGAATGAGACCATGGATCCATCATGCCTTGTTACCACTGTGCAGGCTGGTGGTGGTGGTGTAATGGTGTGGGGGATGTTTTCTTGGCACACTTTAGGCCCCTTAGTGCCAATTGGGCATCTTTAAAATGCCACTGCCTACCTGAGCATTGTTTCTGACCATGTCCATCCCTTTATAACCACCATGTACCCGTCCTCTGATGGCTACTTCCAGCAGGATAATGCACCATGTCACAAAGCTTGAATCGTTTTAAATTGGTTTCTTGAACATGACAATGAGTTCACTGTACTAAAATGGCCCCCACAGTCACCAGATCTCAACCCAATAAAGCATCTTTGGGATGTGGTGGTGGAACGGGAGCTTCGTGCACTGGATGTGCATCCAACAAATCTCCATCAACTGCAAGATGCTATCCTATCAATATGGGCCAACATTTCTAAAGAATGCTTTCAGCACTTTGTTAAATCAATGCCACGTAGAATTAAGGCAGTTCTGAAGGTGTAAGGGGGTCAAAAACAGTATTAGTATGGTGTTCCTAATAATCCTTTAGGTGAGTGTATATCCCTGAAATCCACTATTCCTAACCTGCTGTATGTTCGTTTTGGTCAGGACCATAAGGAGGAAGTTACATGTGTGTCTTTTAATGGAGGAGATAGCTACATAGCATCAGGCTCCACCAGTGGAGATATCATCCTCCATAGCATAACCACAAATCTGTCGAGCAAACCCTTCGGTCATGGACCAAATGTCGTAAGTTTGCACTGAAGTATAGTGTATCAATTAAGCTTTCATTGTTTGCATAAAAGACACCATGTGATATTTCCCTTTAGCCCATCCATGATTTGAGATATTCACTGGTGAAGAGGTCTCTGCTAGGCACTGTGTCCGACAGTGGCTCTGTTGCATTGTGGGATGCTAACACTCAGAAGGAGCTGCATTTGTTTGATGGGGCACACAAAGCCCCTTGTTCAGGGTTGGCTTTCTCTCCGGCCAATGATTTGCTTTTCATCACTGTGGGGCTGGATAAGAAGATCGTCTGCTATGACACTTCCAGCAAAATGTAAGATTTAACCTGGGAGTCATCTCATTGCAGATCCATTATGGTTCAGTGTTGATTCGATTGACACGTATGCTTATCCCATCAGGGTCTTTCGTAATAAGCAGGTAGAGTCTCCACTCACAGCCATTGACTTTACACCAGACGGGGCTGGACTTGTCGTGGGATCCACTCAGGGAAGAATCTCTCTGTATGACTTGCGAAACCTCAGCGCGCCGGTCAAAATCACTACAGCTCACAAGACATCCGTAACCTCTATTCGCTTCCAAAACTCCACTTCTAAAATAAAGGTACTTCGGCACATCCATTGTTATTTCTACTGAAGCATCCAACGTTTTATGAATGATGCAAAGTAAAAAAAACACCTTTCCCTACAGTCCACTAAAACATCATCCAACAAATCCCAGTCAAATAAGAGGATCTCTGCAAAACTGGGTGGTCAGCAGACAGGACCGTCCACTCCGACATCTACAGTTCCACCTCCTTCTGAATTTCCTGGAGAAAGAGGAGATGGCCAAGCCCAAATCACAGGTCAGTTTTTTCTCTTTAGGGTATTGGGAGACTCGATAACAAGTTTGCACAGTTTGCATTTTTAGAAATTGTGTTTGGCTTTTTTGTCATATGTGACCCTGGACAAAACTATGAGTCATGGGTTGCATGGGTATATTTGTAGCTATAGCCAACAATACAATACAATTCAAATTTTAATTTTTTTAATCCATTTCCTACTGTAAATATATCGAAATTAATTCATCATTACTAATATTTGTTGCTAAGGACTTCATTTGTACAACTAAAAGGCTATTTTCTTCATATTTAGATTTTTGCACCCTCGATTGAAAACCTTATTTATGTATAAATGTAATGTATAGACCTCAATTACAAAAAATGTACCCTTATAATTGGTTTCGTGGTCTAGGGTCACATTTTTGGTTGTGTACTGTAGTTACTGAATGTGTTGTCTCTTTATAGGAACTGCTGATGATGTCTTCTCCCAACACAGTCAAAATCAGCCTCCAAGCCTGGAGAAGTTTAGCGGCATTGGCCGAAACAGCCTGAATTTGGATATTTTCTCCCCTCTTAATGATGGTGATTATCTGATGTTGCTTCTTTTGTATTTTCGAGTCATGGATTGTGCGAGGGCATGGATTTTTTGTATCTTTTTTTTGTAATGGTTGTAATCTCCTTCTTTGCCTTTAATTGTTTTTTTCATGTGGTTATCCATATTCTGTACAGGTTTTAAGTCGCACGGTTTTGGTGATACTCCAACGTCAAGAAATGGTGAGTATTTTTGAAAACATTTGCTGTTTTTCTTTAAAGGCACACTCCACTTTTTTTGTAAATATGCTCATTTTCCAGCTCCCCTAAAGTTTAATTCAGCTGATCTCCGGGTCTGGCGGTACCACTTTTAGCATAGCTTAGCATAATCAATTGAATCTGATTAGACTATTAGCATCGTGCTCAAAAATAGCTAAAGAGTTTCGATATTTTTCTTATTCAAAACTTGACTCTTCTGTAGGCATAATGATATTATGCAGTGCCCGAAAATAGTCCCCTTGGTAACTTTCCATAGCAGGGGACTATTTTCGGGCGCTGTGTAATATTATTGCGCCTGCTGCACCCATGGTACGGCAGCAAATTCCTTGATTATTACGCCGGAATGAGAGTATAGTTCCTAGCCATATTGGCCTTAAAAAAATTGCAACTTTTAATTTTCCGCCGGTCTTAGTACACAATGTAACTATTTGCTATGCTAAAAAGGATACCGCCAGACCTGGAGATCGGGTGAATGGATTCCAAAACGGTACAAATCAAATGTTTCACTCTAGAGGAGCTGAAAAATGAGAATATTTAAAAAAAGTGGAGTGTCCCTTTAAGCTCTTCAAGCGTATACAGTATTGATCAATAAATTATAAATACGCTGTACATAAATGATATGAATTGTTTTATGGGTCAGTGTTTTTCATTAAAGGTAAAGTTTCTTTTTTTTAGGGGGAAGTATAGATGTGTTCTCAAGGGAGGGAGAAGGTCAACACAGTACAGACAGGTTCAGGGTTGGTCGAAACAGCTTGGATATCTTCTCACCTGTTCGAGATGGTGAGGAACTATATTTAATCATTTCATATAATGTAATAACTAAACACATTCTTACATTTTTATATATGTACTGCAGTAAGTAAATATAAAAACTATCTTTTTAGATTACAAAAGCCACAGACTAAGTGATGCATCAGTTGGAAAGAAAGGCAAGTTTTAACTTCAAGCTGCTTAGCAAACTTAATACACACAGGTCTTTTTTTTACGAATCCCAATCAACATTATCTTCCCTGTCATTAGACTTCGACTACCTACCTCATTTTCCTGGCGGGTCATCGCAGCGTAAGACCCCATTGGGCACTCCAGGCAATCGCTGCTACAGTCCATCTGTGGTGCAGACTCCTCCGCCAATCAAAGAAGAGGAATCTCTTACCACACCACCCCAACAGACAGATATACAGAACGGCTCGAAGGTCTATTTCTATGCATTTTTGGATTTCCTTCTTCCGAAATGTCATATTTGTACATCTAATTCTGTGTTACCAACAGGTGGAGCAAATGAATGCCCTCCGCCATGAATATGATGTCGTAACGTCACCGCCTGCCGCCCAGAGCACACGTGTTCAGTCGGTGCATCCATACAACACACCTGAGCCCAGTAAGAAAGATCTGCCCACCCAGCTCACCTATGATTCACCGGTCGGCCAACCCCATCCTGTCACCTTACCTGGTATGTTAAATGAATTGATGTTAGGGTCAAATTTGAATTTTTAATGTGACACAATGTGTGACTTGATGTTTTAAACTAAAGCTCCAGCAGCAGCAGGTGTTGCCTCTGAGAGCAATGGAGCTCCACTCACCTCGGTTCAAATGAAATTCGTTCATAATATGATCCATGAGGCACTAGAAGACTTTAGGTGAGCCTTTATATCTTCATTAGAGAGATCACTGACTTATAAATAGGAGCTTTAAAACTTATTGCGTTTACTTAATTTTCTGTAAGCAAAATATTTCTGTTGTTTTGTTATTTTAGGGACACGTGCCATAGAGATATTATCAATCTACAGGTGGAGATGGTGCGGCAGTTTTATATTCAGCTGGTACGTTTGTTAAACTGTTTTATTGACCATGTATAAGATGCTCACTGACATTAATGACACTTGTTGTGATGCCTATTACGTATTACATGTCATAAAGAATGTAATTTATATTTTTTCAGAACGAAATCCACGGTCTAATCGAGAAGTACTCCGTGAACGACTCACTCGTCGAGGAGATAGAAAGACTGAGAGAGGAAAACAAACGACTACGGGCCAATTATTAAGACTGTCATGGATACGCATTTCCCACTGCATTATGAATCCTGTGATCATCCAGGGATATTGACTGAAGTCAGAGACGATAAAGCAGTGGCTCTGATGTTTTTCCAGTGCCTTAAATCTGCTCCAGACCACAGCTCACAGACTGCCTTTGTATTTGTCACATCCATCACATCGTTTTGTATTTGTTTTTCTCAGTGTGTAAGTTTTTCATGCCTTACAAATCAAACAGCAAGTTAAAGAACACACTTTGTTTTTTCTCCAAGGTGTGTGTTTTGTATAATTATATGCTGACTAGTTTATAGGAACATGTACATATTGGCACTTAAAACATGAATGTGGTATAGTGACAAATCATCTCAATGTAGACTTTGTCACGTATGGAGTGCTTTGAGTCTAGGTTATTTTTGAAATCCACATGCCAAAAATAAATGGACATTAATGATGTGTAGGAGTATGTGTGGTATTAGAGAGATTTCAGCATGAAATGTGTATTTAAATGATAGTGCTTCATAAATAATACATAAGATCTATGTTCAATAAATTTCCTATAATCTTGACTGAGCATTTGGCATCCAAAATGCGAAAAACTAACAACCATTATATTGTATACTGTGCTTCTAATCTGCTTTTCTAGAGAAGTCTTCCAATGGACGGGGCTTAAATAAATTATTACCGCATTTCACACACAGCCGTGTTTTTTCTTTTGCAGACTACCATGACTAAAAACATGCCTGTAGTTTTTGTTGGGTATATTACTGATCATACACTATATTAATAATACACAAGGTTATGATGCCACCCAGTTAAACTTTAGTTTTCTCAACCAATTTGTGGATTTCTTAGTTGACTTTCATTTCCTCAGTTAACTTTCGTTTCATAATTAAAAGAGCCCAGGTGCGATCCTGCGACTATGCCACGATTGTTATGAAAAAACAAGGCCAAGACAACTGATAAACAAGAGTAACGTTACGTCATTTTAGATTTGATGAGGAGTCGAGCAGCATTTCACTACATTTAAAATAAGTTAGTCAATGCCAATTAAAATATATACAGAGAACGTCATTTTAGATTTGAGGAGACGTCCAGCTGTACTTCGCTACATTAACAATAAGGTAGCTGTGCTAGGTAGGCCAAGAGAACCAATAAGCAGAATACGTAATTTTAGATATGAGAAAGGATTCAGATGCACTCGAACAAATAAGTTAACTGTGGCAAAGAAAATAAATTAAAAAAAGTTAACTGTGGCAGGCCGAGACCAATGAGAAGAGTATGTCATCTTAGATAAGAAGTGTTTGATCTTACTGTATAAAAATGGAGTCGAATGTTAGGAGGGCAGTTGATCTTTGAGCACCTCTTTGAGGGGTGTTGATTGGCTCACTTTGTTGGCTCGAGCAAATAAAGTAATAAAAAAAAAAATTGTTTGGCACCTGAAACCTTTGTCTCTTGAGTATTTTTCTTATGAAGATTCAAGCTAAGACTTTTTGCCACTACATAGTATAAAATAAAATGATGGGTAAATGCTAAAATAATTACACAAGTACATATTTTATGAACCTCGATAGTGACTTTTATTTTGATATGATTTTCGAAATTATGTAAATGTGCTTTTTTTACCTTGCCTTTCTAAATATCTTTTACTACTACTAACGGTCTATTTTGGATTATCGCAAAAAAAGTTTTGTTTAACAAAAGTTTATGACATTTGAACGTTTGTCCAGTAAATTAATCTTTACAGATTAACAAAAATTTTATGAATTTTGAAATCAAAATGTGGGTTTTTATATATTTTTGGTAAGCGCATTTACATTTGAAAATTCATAAAAGTTGTATCCATAATGTGCAAGTGTGTTCAACCAATTAATTGAGGACTTTTATTTTGAATTTGTTATTTGATGATCGCAGAAGTTTCAACACAGGATTGTTTTGAGTCCTAGTGGTAAAATGACAAGGTAGCACGTAAGTATCAAAGTAATGCATGGTTATTTAGAACTACAACATTTTTATATTAGTCGCACGTTTTATGTATTCGCCATTTATAGTAAAATGTTTGCAATAAAAAATCAGATGACATTTGGTGTACGCAGGTTGCGTATCTTCTCGAAAACAACAATTCTTGTGAAATGGCCAATCCGCTCCGTGGAGAGGTGGTGCGACTATACAAAACTGTGAGTTTACTGCCCCCTTTGGCGTAGTCGAGACCCATGAGCTTCTTTTCTGAAGAAAAGGGTGTGTTTGATTTAATGCAGTGCTGGGCAGGCGATCAGCGTATGACATAGAAGTACTGCGAGAGCGATTCAAATGCGTAGTTCTCGCGATAGTGCCACGTCATACTCGATTGATGTGCGTAGCGCTGCATGAAGTCGAACTTGCCTAAGCACTTCCCTGCTTAACTTAAAAATATATCAAACTGTTCACTACTTGTTTTTTTTCTACTATTTTATTAACGACTTTACCTTTTTAATGGCTCTGTATTGTTAATTATTTCTGTGCAAATATTTTATTATTTTTCAATTAAGTTATACAGTCTTGCTCGTAGATTTTGCTCTTCCTTAACAACCCTCAATCGTTAACTTTTTTTTTTTTTTTTGAGAAAAAATTAAATGAAGTTTTAATACAATTATATAACATATTAAAGTATGCCATATTAAAAAATGTCCCATGTTGTGACTCCAGGCAGTGGAAAATCATAATCCTGTCTTTTGATTTTTCTGCTTGAAGCTGCTCTTTCTTGGACGGGAGTACCCAAAAGGAGCAGACTATTTCAGAGAAAGACTACGGGCTGCTTTTGCCAAGAACAGGGATGTGCAAGACCCAGAGAAGATCAAAGAACTCATCAACCGTGGAGAATTTGTGGTGAAAGAGCTTGAAGCGCTGTATTACCTACGAAAATACAGAGCTTTAAAGAAGCGATATTATGATACAGACAAGTGACTGCTGAAAGTATGAATGTAGAGAAATCAACTGTATTATAAAAGGAAATTTACAATCTATTTGTAATTTAAAAAATAAATGAATAAACAATAACATTACAAATATTTTCTTTGCCCCATTCAGATTACACTGATTACACACATCTTTTGACACCCGTATTGTCAAATAATGATGCTTTCAGCAAATAGAAATGATATAAATTGAGTTTATTTGAAAAACAGAACAAAAATGTTTTAAAAATGCAGACCAAGTAGTTTTATTGCCGTTAACAGGTTTGTTTTCACTGAAGTGAATGATATGTTTTAAAAAAAATCATTTTAAATAAAAAATCCAGTTGCATGGCAGTGACTTTCTCTGGTTTAACCTTTGGACAATGCATTTAAAAAGTGTTTAATAACAATCAAAATAAGACTTAACAGTAACGTTAAAAGTCAGACAGAAGATCCCATGACCAGCACTGAGGTAGATACTAAATCCTGATGTTCCCAAATGCATCCTTAAGAAAAATCCCCACATGTTGTTATATCTGCTCTGCAGATAGGGCAGGTGGCATTCTCCTGTGAGCGAAACATAAAATGATTGTACATTTTGCAAAACATCACAACTAGGAATTTTGTGTCATGAAGGTGAACCTCACCTTTAACCAGCGGTCAATACACTTCACATGATAGTCATGGAGACAAGGAAGCATTCTGAGCCGCTCACCCTTCTTGTACTCGCAGAAACAAATCTGGCAACTGTAAAGTTATACACAGTTTGGGATTTAAACATTGCTTTATGGATAATCCTGGCATCTTGTTTTATACATAGATGTGTCTTACTCAGTCTTTCCTGCGCTGTGTGCTGGATCGTACGCTTTTATGGGCAGCCTTTCGATCTCTGCTTTGCTTAAAGTGTTCTTGGCTACCACAGAACCCTGTTGCTCTTCAAATGCTAAAAGAGCCTGACAGGGCGAAGAATAAAATCAGATTGGAGATAATTGATGATTTTAGAAATCACAGTTCAGATCAACTACAAACCTCATAATTATTTCCCTGACTGTCATCAAATACATCCATTTGCAAGTTAGAAGTTGGTCTGCGCCGGGAATTGCGACCTCTGCCAGTCTGACGCTGTCCTTGTTGTCTGTCTGTCCAAAAAAAGACACATTTAATCCATGAGATCAGAATCAAATATGAACTTATCCATATGGATGAATTGTGAGGAGACGTACGAGGTGGCTCTCCAAACATGATATGTTGGAAATCAGGCGCTCCGTGTGAGAATGATGCAGAGTTGATCATGGAGGCCCAAGGAGGGATCCATCCCAGGCCGACATACGGATCAACCTGCAGGAAACCAATTATTTTACCCGAACTCCTATCATAAATATATATGCATACTACCACATATACACACCATGGCACTGTGATGATTTCTGTTTGGTGGTCTGCTCTGTTGTCTTCGCTGCTCTTGCTCCATGCGTTGCTCTATATTAAACTGTTCCTGTATTTTGCACAAGGGATTTTAAGTAAAATAGAGCTTTCCTTTTGGAAACTACCGCATACAAATTCGCAAGCATTTCTTTTGCTCATCATGTTTGCAATTTCATGTGTCATGATTAAAGAATTAAGCTTGTCTGACCTGAAGGCTTCTGGCGTAGGCCTCATCTTCAGCCATCTGGACAGAACGAACCATCCTCTCGGATGCATCATCATCATCAGCATCATCCTCTATGACGACAATATCTTCTGGTATGTGATATGTGAATGCATTTGATGGTCCACACAGCCTCTCTGTTATAAAAAAACAATAATTCATTAGGTACAGAGTTCTCCTTATGGAACCCACACAATATTTCATGCTCTTTCCAGGTATTACTGGACACATTATTATCCATTTACAGTACAATCTATACATTTTATCGGTATGTGTTCCCTGGGATTCGAACTCATGACCTCTTGCGCTGCTAACGCAATGCACTCTTCCCAATATCTAACATGTTATTTATACCTGGATCAAGCTGTAAACCTTCATCCTGTATTCCATGCATAGGAAAGTCTGTTTTGGTCTCCTCCGGTGCATTTTTAGAGGTTCTGGATCGAGTTTTGATATTGTTAGTCTTTTTTCTACCAGTGTTTGTGCTTTGTGTCTTTTGCTTAGAAGTGCGACCTCTTGTTAACGATCCATTTAAACACGTCTGATCACTAGTGCTAGGTTGACCAAGTGCACATGTAGAAGACCCAGCAGAGGAAGAGGGTTTGACGGATGAAAAAGCTGGGGAAAATGAGGATGCTGATGGACGTGGAGATTCCAACCATAAAAATTCAGAGGGTAAGAGAGATGATGCAGTTACAAATCCGTTTGCTTCCGGTATACTGCTGGAGATCCCACAGGCGCTTGTGTTTGGATCCGAGTCATCCAGCTTACGGCGCTTGAGCGTCCTTTGGGAACTCGGAGTTGTGGTGAGGTATCCTGGAATGTTTTCTCGGAATTCCAATTTTTTATCTGAGTCTGTTGAAGTAGCCTAAAATTTGCAAATGAAATTGTGAGATTGTGTGTGCAAAAGCCAGCATTAAGCATAACAGTACTGACAGTCAAAGTTTTAATCTTACTGCACTCATATTCACATCTTTTTGGGAATACCGTCGTCTTCTGTAAGTAAGCGGGCTGTAAAGGAAAACATATCAGTGTCATTTAATTAAAAAAATCTCCAGATTCCCTCTAGGCCGATATATTATTAACGCAATACCTAGGTGTCTCAGGGACGATAGTAGAGGACAATTCACTAGAACCTCCAGGTTCTTCCAAAAGGAAATCACTTTCGTTCAATAAACAAGCATTATTTAAATAGTCAGGAGTGTCTGGCTCCACCCTGGGACTGTAGAGAGGACTGCTGGACTCTGCGGAGTTCTCCTGAATATCCTCCATCACTTCTGATTATGACTTTTGTTTGTAGTTTGGCTACAGTTGACCGACTGTGTATTGTGGAATCTATGACAGGAAACACCAGAGTGAATGCTACCATGACTACGTATCCAACAATAATTCCCATTTAATACGTGTTTACATAACTTAGTTAGTAAGTTATGAATAAGTTATAACATTGTTGGCATGTAAAACTGTTGTTGTCTTATTTGTAAAACTCTGGTGATCATCCGGGTGTTTATATAACATTACTGAGGTGATCTGTGCCTTCACAGATAAGAACCCGTCGGCAATCCACATTGACGTTACATAAACTGTGCTTTACAACTACAAATGCGTTTGTAAATATTTGTATTGTGAATAAGAAATACGTTTTATTTCGCTTACCATCTTTTCAAAACATACCACTACAAAAAATACAAAAATCTCCACTGCTACCGCGCAGTCACAATGGAAAGCACCGCCCGCCGTAGGTTTTCGTTTCTTCCGTTTGCGTCACTTCCGGCACATGGCTAGTCGGCCTTCATTTTTTGAAATAAACATAACATATCCCTTCTCTTTATTCCACATACTTATTTTCTTTAAACAAAGTAGTTTTATATTGTTTTTGTCAAACTTTATTCAAATATAAACTTAAAATAATGTAAGTAAAATGAATTAATATGATTTTTAATAGAGCTGGGCATAGATTAATCTCATACAAAATAAAAGTAATTTTTTGCATAACATATGAGTTTGTGCTGTTTAATTATTATGTATATATACATTTGTGTATGTATTTAAGAAACATTTACATGTGTATATATATTTATATATATTTTTATATATTCTAAATTATATATAAATAAAAAACGTTATTTAAATAAAACATTTCTTAAATGTATATATATATATATATATATATATATATATATATATATATATATATATATATGTATGTGTGTGTGTGTGTTTAAATATACATAATATTTACACACATCACAAACTCATATTTTATGCAAAAAAATTACTTTTATTTTGTATGAGATTAATCTAGATTCATCTATGCCCAGCCCTAATTTTTAATAATCTGATTTTACTTAACACTTGTAATGGTTTATTATTCACTATCTTCAAATATAGACCTAAACACATATGTGACAAAAGGTCAAACCAGTCATAAAGGTCCATTTTTATTGAAATTTTTCCCAAAAGCATCTTTGGTAATAAAGTTAGCAACTTTGTTGGTTGCAATGCAATTTCCCATTGCCAACCAAGTTGCTAACAGATTAGCAACGATGCTTTTGGGAAACGCACTCCAAGGCAATATTTGGCAGAGAAACAACTATTTGAAAATATGAGGGTACACAAAATCAAAATATTGATAAAATCACCTTCAAAGTTGTCCAAATGAAGGATTTAGCAGCACATATTACTAATAATTAATATATTTTTGTTTATTTACTGTAGAATATTTAAGAATATCTTTATATCCTAATAATTTTTGGCATAAAAAAATCTATAATTTTGACCCATACAATACCCATATTGCTACAAATATACCCATGCTACTTATGACTGATTTTGTGGTCCAGGGTCACATATTATTTTTTACTTTTAAATCATGGAAAATTTGTAAGAGTGTTAAAAAAAGAGCATAAAGCTTTGTATATACTTTACATAACATCTCTGCATTATGCATAAATAAACACACTCATCTACTTGGATAACAATTTATTATCATACAACAAGAGGGAAATTGGGTATTAAAATGCACAAACTGTTGCAATAAGAAAATACAGAGATCACTTAGTGATTTATAGGAACTATAAAAAAAAATTCCTGTTGAAATTCAATTTGAACAAAAGATGAAATTCGAATAGATATTTTCAAAACAGCATGGATTGAAGAGACTTCCGAACATTGGCCATCTCCTGTTGTTGCTGTGGAAAAATAAATCTCATTCATAAAATTATGAAACATAAGAATGAGTTTCTGTAAATCGTTTATGGATTCATCCTTACATCAATTGTTGCACTGAATATTGTTCCATAACATGTTTCTCAATAAAAAGACTGTAAGAAAATTAAGTATATATCACATTTTATGTAAAGGCTACTTAAAGCAGACTTTTTAACATCCATTAGACACCTAGAGGTGGTTTCCCGGAGAGGGATTAGCTTAAACCAGGACTAGCCCTAGGTAAATTGGAATATTTAAGTAATTTAAAAGCATAATTTATAAATAAACACTACTGGTGTGCATCTTGAGACACAACACTCGCACTGATATATTTAAAGATATGTCGCAGCAAGTTTTTTTTTATTAAGACACCACTAAAATTTAAATTAGTCTGGGACTAGGCTTAAAGCCCTGTCTGGGAAAATGCCCCAAAATCTTTATTGTGTTAAACCATGGGTCTCCAACCCTATTCCGGGGGCACATGTCCTCCAGATTTCAGTCTTAACCCCAATCAAACCCACCTGAACCTGCTAATCAAGTTGTTCAGGGCTACCTAAAAATTAGAGGCAGGCCTGTTGGAGTAGGGTTGGAACTAAAATATGCAGGACAGGTTCCATCAAGGAAAAATGTTGGAGACCCATGTGTTTAACCTTTCGCAATACACTCACTGTGTCCATCATAATCTTCTTCTGCAGCAGGGCCATCTCCTTTTTAAGCTCCATCTGGGTGCCTTGCAGGAAAGTTTCATGGCTTTTCTCCATCTCTTCCATTTTCTTTAGGGAAAAAAATGAATCTGTCAAATGGAAAAATGTTGGTCTTCCTTAAATTTCAAATATTTAATGATAACTACAATAACCTTGACAAACTGCTCATATAGCTCTTTGATGGTTTTCATTTTTTGGTTTTGCACAACCCTTGCTTGCTGGAGGAGCTTCTGCTGCTGGCGAAACAAATTCTGTGAAAACAGGAATTATGAAGTTCAAAGGCAACGTGCGAGACATTTACATCAAATATTTGCAAAAGAAGGGTTTTAAATTAATTTTATGTAAGAACCATAATCCTTCCAAATAGCTTATGATGCTGTGATTGTAATTAGTGCCCACATTTTGATAAGAAAATCCTGATAGCTTACTAATGCTCTCTCTTTATTCTGTACTTACATTCAGTTTTTCTTCTTGTTCTTCAGATTTCTGAACATCAGTTTCCCACTGCTGAAGGACACCGAAGACCTGCTGGGAATAGTCCTGTGTCAGCTTCTGCCTGGAAGAAACAATGAAGTATTAATCTCTTACTGCACATCAGAGTTAAAGTGCCATATTTCAGATTGTGCTTGTTTACTTACCTCTGATTCTGCTGAGTTTTCCACATTTGCTCTAGTTTCTGTGTGCTACCCTTTAAAGAGATTTTGGTAAGAGCCTCCAGGCGTTTCTTTTTGGACTGCATGGCCTTGCTGATGTCCGCTACATGATCAATCAATCATGAGTTAATCAGTGTAAAACAGATTATATATATATATATATATATATATATATATATATATATATATATATATATATATATATATATATATAAAAACATATAGGAGTGGTTTCCCGGACAGGGAACTAGGCCTTAGTTTAATTTGGAAATATAACTAGTTTCAACAAACATGCCTTACTAAAAACATTACTTGTGTGCATTTTGAAGCTAAACAAAGGGCACTGATGTATTTTAAGATATTTAAGTGCAAGTTGTTTTCAGTTTGGACAGCTCTTACATTTATTTTAGTCTAGAACTAGTCTAATCCCTGTCCAGGAAACCACCCCTTCTAGATTAGTCTAGGAGGACTAGGCCTTAATTCAAATTATGACATTTAAGTGCATGTTTGAGCCTTCTACTGACCTTTCTTAACATATATCAGTGCCTTTGTTTTGTCTCAAAATACACTCAAATATTGTTTTGTTGTAAGGTTTGTTTAAAACTACTTAAATTTCCTAATTTGAATTAAGGCCTAGTCTCAAATTAATCCAAACCCTGTCCGAGAAACCACCCCATAGCAATATCAATACTGCCAAAATCTTAGTACAGCTACAGTTTCAGTAGGTCCCTTATTAACACAAAGGTCATAGGTTCAATCCCAGGGATCACACATACGGTCAAAATAAAAGCATTAGCAAATGCATACATGTAAATGTATTACATATATGTATTGCAGTTTTCTTTACTTACCACCAAATCTTTCCAGCATAGATTGAACTTCATTCCTGAGATAAAGACAGCATTCACAGGAAATGTGTATGTTTGTGATTTTGTCTATTCAGGGATATGGTCTTATATTAATGTTAGCCAATGAGTACTCACCCCACACCTACATTCAGGTCATCATCATCAAATGCATCTGCTGGTCGTTTCTTGCCAGGCTTGTCAATAATTGGAGTTTCTAATGCAGCAAAAAGGGAATTACAGCGAGAACCTTAATACAGTAAACAAGCATGATTCATAGCCATTTTTTCTAACTTATATCATTTATAATTTTAACAGCATGAAATTGCATGTTCGTATCCCATACGGTGCAACTTACTTGTATTGAAAAGATAAAACAAACAGACAAACAAACAGACAAACCATCTCTTGTATCATCGTCAGATCCGCTCAGCTCTTTCTTCTCCTCTGTACTGAAGTCAAAAGTCTTCAGATCTGTCGAGTTATCAGTGTGTTTGATCTTCTTATTCTGTTTTCTCCCTGATGCCGCCATAGTCCCGATGTATAAGGATATCCTTTCCAAATCTATGCACTTATGAAAAAATATTGACGAAACAAAAACTTATTGTGGTACTTTTACAACTATTAAACACGTCAATGATTTGCATCTGATATCTCGGTGAAGCATTAATAGATATTTTATTCAGTAAAACGTATTACTTCCCCAAAACAAGCTTATATTCTGTTATCGCATCTGTGAGATTCTCCAGAGAGAATTATTTTCAACTTACCTTACTAGACGACCTCACAACCAATGCCCACAATTTATTCTATAAAACAACGCAATGTCTAATTATTTCCACAGAAGTAGTATTACTCTAACCAAAAGGATAAAAATGTTACGAATCGTTTATAAACAAAAACATTCAACAACGTTTGTCGTCAGTTTGTGCTCGAGCCTCAAGTGATTTTCCCGCCGTTTGCAACCTGCGTGGACTACGCTCAGTTCTCACGCGCTGCTGTGAAAGATAGCAGTAAATTAATGCACTTTATGTGATGTAAATAAACAATGTTAAGACAACAACTGATCTATTTATGCAATTATATCAATTCGGGTACACTAAAATCTATTAAGAGTAAAAGACAAAAAAATCTATAAAAGTAAATAGTTCAGCAGGCTTTATTGTGGTTATTTCTTCAGTTGTTTCAATTAATTTGCTTTAAATGTGTAGACCACTGCGAGTAAAAAAAAAAGATTTTTATTTGTATCACATACAGTATATACAAAAAGTTTTTTTAAAGAAAATAAAAAGTCAAGTTTCATCATTTTCATTATTTAACAGCCCACATAGACTGTATGCTAAACAAAAAGTCATGTGACAATGCCAATGTGTGGCATCAATTTCATATAACTAGATGCACGAGCAGTGTTCATTCTGTTTCATCTGTGTCTGCAGACAAATTAAATATCAAACTTTTCCTCGCATACATAATGTCCATTTTCATCATAATCATCTCGCGTGACCACCATCTCTTCAAAGTCTGGGTTTTCTGCCAATAGCTTTCCTCCTTCCCACGGGTAGCAAATGGGACTAAGTACACAAGGTAAATATTCAGTCAGTATTTATTATCTATGCAAAATGTCAAATTATTCTTATAAAATTTCTAAAACATACTTTTGTGGCAGCACGACACGAACTTGATATTCTACAGGAGCGAGCGCACGGACTTCTTTGTAAACCCGATCCCTGAATCCTGGGAATAAGGTGTTGCCACCAGTAAGAACAATGTTCTTGTAGAGGTGAGGCTGCATCTCTGAATACAAAGACAATACATATATTATTGAAAATGTTACCCTTGTGTACCTTGTATGTCATGAAGATAAATAAAACTTCATACCCTCTGGCATGTTGTTAATGGAGTTGACCAAAGCCTCTGGTATACCCATCTCCTGAATACCGATGTCAGAGGGGTGAAAAAGCATCTCTGGGACAGCAAACCTTTCGTTGTTGAGTCGCAAAATCTGCTCCCCAGTCTTATATTTCCCTGTAAAATTCATCTCCTCTAGAGGCTATAAAAGAATGATATGGCTGGCTAGGTAAAATAGAACCTATAGCATTATAGGTTGTAATAAGTTATTTTTACGTTTTTATCTGTTCTACAAGACAAACCCCCAGTATAGAACTACGTTTCTGCTCCATGGCCAAAACTCTCTAAGAGTAACGGAAACCTAGGAGCTCAAAAAATGGTGCAACATAATTGAACTTTTATGCTTACCTTGCAAAATCCCTTTTTAATAGAGCTGAAATCTGGCAGCACATAATCTCTCATTACTGTATTATCTTCTCCTTTTAATCTGTTAAATCACACATATTATTTACACTTTACTGCATTTTTACTTTTGCTAATGCAATGAAAGGCTATTGAAATATCTGCTGTTAACTTACTGTGCGATCTCCATGTCTCTGTAGAAATCTTGAGACACGTAACACACATCTTCCTTGGCTTGATTAATCACATGGGTCTCATCCATTACATGCAACTGCCTTTAAAAATGACAGAACCACAAGCTAATAGTTAGGTAGATCCAAAAATGATCCTCCATATTCTTAGGACATTTTTAAATCATAATTTGCTTAGGGAAAGTGCTAAATTGAACCATATAAATTCATCCTTACCTGTATGAAATAATCTCTTTTAAATGGTTGGTCAGCAGTTTTCCGCCTACATTTATCCTAGGAATTAGAAGGTGTGTAAAATTAAACAAAGTCTTTAAGACTAAAAATTAAAATGTGTTGCTTAATAAATAAATAAATGTAAATTTAATTGGTGGCTCACCTGCATATCCCCTCTTTCATCTTTCTTCCCCTGCAATAAGGGACAATGTGGGTAAAGGAGAAACCACTGTCCACCACGATGCAACACAGCTCCGAGTTATTCTCATGGAAGTACTGATGAGCACTCAAAGATCCAGCTGCAACAAAACATCAGCACATCAGGTTAAATTCCTTATTATAAGTTACTTGCGCACTGTAAAGCCAAAACACGAACTCACCGTTAATTCTGAGGGCTGACTGGAACTGATATTCCTCAAATAAAATCTCATTCATGGATTCTTGAATTGAGGTGAAATTAAAGTACGGTTCTGTTATCACAATGTTGGTATCAGCGAAATCCACCTGCAACAAAAATAATACAAGTGGCTACAGGTTTTATACTGTTGAGATAAACCTTTGTATACAGGCTCAAAATGAAATGCAAGTTATAAATACCTTAAACATCTCCTTTCCAAACAGGTGGTCCCATACTTTGCGTTGCACATCCCAATTTACCAGATATCCCTAAATAAATGCAAAGCAGTGGACATTTTTTTTATAAAATATTAAGTGCATATATTTTTATAAATATGAATTCATTTAATATTTTAAATTCAAAAGTTGATATTTTATAGCGCTTTTTACAATTTCACAAAAAAGCGGAAAAAAACAACTTTTGAGTACACAAAAGAGACATAAGAAATAAAACAGAATAGAAATACAACAAAAATTGTAAATTATAAAAGCATTTTGTTAAAATAATAAAATAGTATTTGTAATGTGTGGTTACCAACATTTATCAAAATATTTTTGTGTTCAGCAGAAGAAACTCATACATGTTTAGTACAACATGTGGGTGAGTAAATGATGACAGAATTTTGAATTTTGGGTGAACTAGTATGCTGTAGTAGAACTATAGTGAATTGATAAATGGTAGTGAATACTGTTGCATACTTCAAAAACATTTCAGTATCTAGGGGTTATACTACAGTTAACAATAATAATTACTAAACTATACACTACAGTACTTTCATGTAGGATTTCACATGTTTAATAGCTTTACTAAATGTAAAATAATGATCTATAATAATTCAATTGATAAGGTTCATGAGGTCTCTACTGAAATAAACAGATAAAACTGGTCTCTAAGCTTGGTATAAGGTGGTTTTGCTTATGTAGCAAGCTGGTCCAGCTGTGTTTTGTCACTTTTTAAGTTGGTATAGCTGGTCTTAGCTGCATGGTCAGGCTGGAAGGACCATCTTAAACCAACTACCAGCTTATGCTCGATTTTTCAGTAGGAAGAAAGTGTGTGTGTCTTTCATGAAGTAAACAGTGCCATTATATCTCTGACTTCCGCAAAATAAATATACAGTCGGCACCTTTTGAAAAGGAAGGATGTAGAAGAGTCCAGAGGGGTCTTTGATTTCATCCAGCTGACTGGCAGTGTAAGTCTTCAGTCTGGAGGTCTTTGTTCGGAACTGACCGTTTGGAATAACACTGAGGCGAGAGGAACTCAATGTGACCACCAAAATCAACTTTATACAAAAGCGATTCATTAAATAATAACGGTGTATTAATTGCTCTTTACCTGACTTTGTCATGGCTGTATCCGATTTTGGCATAGTAGGCACCATTGTCCAGAACGAGCGTTGACATTTTTACATTAAAATAACTCAAATGCAGGAGTTAAAATGGATTAATCACAGGAAAACTTATTAAATAAACTTTACCAAACAAGTTACATGTTGAATCTGCTTTTATATTACAGACATCGCATCTGTTACGATGATCATGCCGCTCTGTTTACGTCTTGCTCTACTTAACTGCTGTTAAAAACACACGAGTGTATAGCGCCACCTACCGCATCGGAGCTATTAAAGTGTCAAGTATAGCTCAACAACAATAAATGATTATACAATTATTTATAATAAATGCGATAACGATTAAATTTAAATGTAAGATATTTATTTGTACCTTTGGAGATGACATCATTATTTAATAAAAGTATGCAGATAACAGTAATTAAATACAATCATAGTAGCACAGACAACACACAAAACAATACAAAGGCTAACAATGCAAAGCAGCATCACCGCTCTCACTTTAAATTGATTTCAGCAGTATTTGAAATTATCCACTTTATTTTTTTATTTAGGCAAAGTTCACAGTCATTCTGCAGGTCCTCTAAAATGACAAGTCAATCAGTAGAGCTTCATTCTCAGTATTTTCCTTCTTGTCTTCTGGACTCCACTTGATAAGAGGCGAGCTCAGGTCAATCAACTGGAAGGAAAAGAAATGTAAAACAATTATTAAACATTATTACTAAAAATTTCCTACTATACATTCTGGTAAATTTTCTATATTCTTCTCACCTGTCCTCCCCAGGGCTTTTGCTGGGAGGATTTGAGCAGGTCTGGGGTATTTGAGAGATCAATTAGCAGCTTTTCTTTCGGTCGAAGTACTGGTGCAGGAACATCCACAAGCATAACCTATCAATGCAAATTTGCAGACATTTCATGAAAAGTATCACCACCAGATGATGATGATAAGCCACAGAAAATTGCATATCTCAGTATTTAGATTGCAATATTAAAATCAAACAACATGTCAAAGAGAGTTTCAATTTATATCACCTCTTTAATATCCTGTTTCTCTGTCTTCTTCTGCAGGGGGTTAACTTTGGTGTCCACGGTGTTTGGAAGTGTCGTGGGAATAAAGCTGATCTTAGAAGGATCAGGATTACATGAGGAAGGCACAGGATCACACATGGAAGGCTCAGGATCACAGGAGGAAGGGTCCGGATCACACATGGAAGGCTCAGGATCACAGGAGGAAGGGTCCGGATCACACATGGAAGGCTCAGAGGAATTCTCCACAACTGCTGGCTTACAGGTAGGAGGCTCCTCAGTCTCATCCTCCAGACTGAACACCAGAGAACAAGGTTGGAGATCAGCTGAAGGGCAGATCTCCTCACTAGATAATGGGGCTTCCTTAACTTCCTGATTTTCAATCTCCTTCCCATTAGTCGAACTGCACAAATAATATCTTATTTAGATTACAACATAAAATGGGATTGTGATAAGATGATATCTGACATCAATTGATAATTAAGTACCTTAGATGAGTGGAGCCTTGGTCCAAAGCAGATAAGAGCACTGTGTTTTGGGTAGGTTTGCTGAGCCGAGACACGCTTTTAGGGGTAGGTGCAGGGATGCCTGATATACGGCGGTTGACTGGGGTGGGAAGAGCAGAGGGTCTCCGCAGTTTACTGCCAACAGCCGATGGTGTCAGGAGGCCCATAGGCACAGGACCAACTAGATTATCAGTAAGACTACAAAAGATGTACAAGTTAGAAATGTGTCAATCACAATAAATTTAACGTTTGGAGAACTCCAATGTTACCTTTCCACACTGCATGCAGACAATAATCTCTTTGGCTTCATGATACGAGGAACATCAGGCGATGTGGAAACTATTTAAGGAAAAAAAACTATGTAAGATTTATAGCAATGATGCTTAAGTTTGTTTTGTAAAACCAATCCAGTATGATAGTAAGTAAAACACCAGTATCATTATATCAAAAATACACTAACTCACCCTCTGATTTGTGAACTCCCTTCAGGTAGTTTATAGGTGTTGGCACCACCTTTACTTTGGGGTTTCCCTTAAGAGCACTTCCCAGTTTAGCAGCAGATGCATGGACATTGGATGCAGAAGTATTCTGTCCCAAAGTATTCTTAGCTGGGGTCTGGTGCTGAGGAGGCGGCACTGGGTCAGCTTTTTTAATAGGGGTGGCTTTGACTTGTCTGGGGAGGAGTTCTGAGCCCCTCCTTCCCTGTGTGGAGATGGAGGTTCGCCTACTGACAGGAGGCTCTGGGTTTCGGGTAACAACAGAGGATCTGCGACTAGAACTCGGCAATCGGCTCACGCTGGTGTGTGAACGGCCATTGATGGTGTTAATGCTGGAGTTTAGAGATGAATTTTGTTTGGCTGGTGAGAGAAAGAGAGTTGAGTTTTACTAACATGACCAATAGAGGGCAGCATTGTGATACTATTTGAATTTGATGAGGTTCTCTTGCACAGGGATTTCTTAAACTGTGGGTCGCACAGTGTGATAATGTGGGTCACTGGGCTGTAGCAGTGAATGACACAATGCATTTGTTTAGTAAGGTTTTTTTATATGCATTTAAACTTACATTTTATTAATAAAATGATTTCCAATTAAAAATATGTTGGTGGGTCCCAGGATAGCACAAGATCAACTGAAAAAAAACTAACAAAGTCACCTTTGCTTCCTGGAGAGATGGTTAGACTAGAGTTGATGCTGGATACAGATGAAGATGATGATGAGGTGTTTCTCCTCCTGTCCACAGTTCTTGAGTTTGGATTTAAAGGTGCTTTAAGTGCAGATGGTGCTCGCAATTCAGTCTAAATGATTGTGAAGAAAATTGTCTAATAAGTAAGGGAATCAAATTTTGTGGAATTCACAATATCGCAATTAGCATATTGCAATGGTTTGCAATAATTGGACAATTTTAATACTCAAGTTATTACAGTCAAAGTTTTAGCAGAGAGACTGGCGAGACAGTGCAATGCTTTATTTCTCAGAAAGAATAAGAAATATGTATTAGGGCTGGGTGGTGTATCGAGTTTTGTAATATATCTGTGTTTTATCCCAACGGGATATGGGATGACGTACCGTCCATATTGGTATGGTCTGGTATGACCCTCTTTGCAACAGAAGCTCTGCCAAAAATGTACACTGAGGTCAGGCGTAAGCTTTCCAACCAGCTTGCATGTTATGCAGCTGTATATTTTCTAAAGGGATTCAACCGTTCTTTGAATTTTAGTTTCATCATATGTGGTTTTAATAAAAGTGATTGTTAGATTTCACATGAAGCTTTTACTTGCATGTAACCATCTGATCAAATTGTAGGAAATACAGAGATATTAAAGGGATAGTTCACCCAAAAATGAAAATTCTGTCATCATATACTTCACTCTCATGTTGTTACAAACCTATATAAATTTTGTTGTTCTGATAACACAAAGGAAGATATTTTGAGAAATCGTTCGTGGACCCCATTTACTTGCATATAATTATTTTTTCCTACTATGGAAGTGAATAGGGTCCACGAACGATTTGGTTACAAACATTTCTCAAAATATCTTCCTTTGTGTTCATCAGAACAACGAAATTTATATAGGTTTGTAACAACATGAGGGTGAGTAAATGATGACAGAATTTTCATTTTGGGGTGAACTATCCCTTTAACCGCATATCGCCATTCATTAAACTACAGAGGTACGAATTTTGGGCAGTATCACCCAGCCCTAACATGGTTATAAAATATTTATTTTATTATAATTTTGATTAATTTTACAAACAAACCATTATTATATTGCATACCTTATACTACAGTAAGTAGAAATATAATCACATTTTCTTTCATTCCGTGCATCCGTACTATTTTACATTTCAATAATTTATTACAATATTAAAGTCACAATGAATTGGAAGTAGTGATTGTCTTATTTTTTTTATTTCCTGTTGTGAGGTTTATCTTGTTGTGAGGATTAGGCAATGACTTCTGTGGCATGAAGGCAGCTCTGGAAAATGCATTCGGAAAGCCTTCATAGGCAACATAATGGAATTCTGTTTGAAATATAAACGGAGCGCCCTTGTGATAACTAATCCCATATCTGAAAATGGCAAAAGTAATTTCTTTCTAGAAATGCAATAAAAAGGTGTTAAACATGAAAATATAACCTTATTTACATTCAATTTGTGCTTCAGGCCGCCATTTTATTTTTTCGAAGTCGCCCAGGCTCGACCAATCTCATTCCCCTGCACACACGTGCATAGAATTGTGAGACAAGAGGATGAAGGCATCTCAGGAGTCAGGAAGTAAAGCAAACATTGGATTTGGACGTGCCTTAAATCCTTCATGCCTTGGAGGCATCATTTTAGAGAATTCAGATGCAGCCAAAGAAAGGTAGGGCGGGACTTGAATTCATCCATCGAGAATTAATTGGAACATTGGGTCATGTTGCTATTTGCTAATTGATGCAATCTTTTCCTGGAACCTGCCCTCTTGCCATCTCTCTTGACCAGAATTTTTTTTTTTAATTAAAGAAGCTCACTGATAAGTCATTCGTAAAAATATCACAATATTACCCCCCCCCCAAATTTTTACGTTTTAAATTTCAATTCAATTGTGACTTTAATAGTACTGGATTAATACAATAGCATGCAACAATACCTCTGCATTTACCTTGCTATGGGCTGGAATGCTAGTGTTAAGAGAGGAATCACTGATATCTGAAGCAACACTGGTGGTATCCGAGAGAAGGTCTTCAGAAGAACCTGCTATGCTTGTGTTTCTATAGTTGGGGCTGCGTTTTAGCCCAAAATTACCCTAGAAGATAAAGAGAAGACCACATTAAATCTTGCATCAAACACTCTTTAATTTTTTTTAGAAAAATAAAAGCAAAACATACTTTGCTTGGAGGTTGAAGTCTAGTTTTAGTCACAGATGGTAGTTTTGTGCTGGAGGACAGTCGTGTACCGCCCTGGGTTGCGGGTTTGCTGGGTAACACCCCACTACTGGCCACAAGCGCTTTGCTTCGACCGGCTATCTTAGGCTGAGTCACAGCAGACCTGACCGGGCTTGAGGTACTAAGACGCGGTTTTCCAAGCCTAGACGGGCCGCCGGCTTTCATCATGCGCTTTTGTATGGCGGGAGGAAGCTGTTTCATGGGACTGTCCTGAATGAGAAAGGTCTCTCGCTTGATGGGACTAAGAACATGAGCAGGCTTGCTGAACATGCTCAGTTTGGTCATCGAATCCTCCTCAAATGTCTCAGTGTCTTCAGCTTGGGATGAGGAGACCGCGCTGCTCTCGACAACAGAGTCAGTGATGGTTTGCTCGAGATGGCTGGCGAGTAGATTCGCTTCTTTGCAGATTTCTTCAAACTTCTCCCCCGTAAGTGGACTCCAGCTCGCCTCCTCTCCCAGAGACGGACCACTGCTCAAACTGTCTTTCATATAAATTTCGACTCCATGGGAAATGCATTTCTCTTTGTGACGAGCCGGACCTATGAAGACCTCATCTTCAACATCATCATCATCATCATCTCCTTTTGAGCTATGAAAACATATGAAGAACACATATAATGCATACATTTGGTACACACAAATATTTGATAACGAATATATCAATAATGCCTTTAGATTTTTTTGGGATAAAAAAAGGGTAAATAAAAACCATAGCGTTTGTGACAAGTTTGTTATGATAAAAATATGTATTATTTAAAAATAAAGCAAGACTTATGATTAAATGTGATAAAATTGAAAACCAACCTTGATGGTGACAGTGAAACGTCGAAGTCAAATTTCTCCTCAGCCAGTAAAGCAAAATCTACAAATGAAACACGCAAAACAAATGCAAACCATTTATAGGCTGTTCATAGCGACATTTTAACATTTACATAGAAGCAAAATGAACGTTAAGTGCTCGTGTTTTGTGAAAGATTTACCACTGTGACTAAGCGATGCCATCTTCAGCCAGGAAAACAAATGAAGGCCAAAGTCCTGTAAACATCAGTTTACGTGTTAACACCTTTCGATTAAGATATAGGGACATCAGCACGTATTTAATTCAGTTGCAACATGAAACCATATACAAATCTAATTACTTTTTCAAAGCAAGTTTTTAATCGAAGTATTAATGCATAAAGCCAGTCAATGAAAGTCGTTTCCACTCGTATAACGTTAACGTTACTCATGTTTTATTCGCCAATTATTTCGCAAATAAATAAACAAAAGAGAAATCAATCACAATGCACGATTGATCATACTCACCCTGCTTGTCTGTTAGGATATATAGATTCAATTTTGTTATTTTAGTGTTCTTTGCTCACAGAGGGGAACTGTGAACGAGCAAACTGTTTCCACATTTCAAATTTCGTGAACAGGCTGATTCGAAGAACACGTGACCTGAACGGGGCAACGCGATTGGTGGAGAAGGTTTTCCGGAGCGTGTTGACATTGCGCATGAAAAAAAATCTAAATTCAGTTGCAGTTTAAAAGAGAAATAATACATTTGGGCGGGATTAAGTGTATAATATATAATATTTGAAACTTGGATAACAAGTTTTAAAGTTATATTACTAGGCGTGTGCAACTTCAAACGGCGCTGCGCAAACGCATCGACTTATGACATCGAAGTAGCGCGAGAAACACAGCAGAATTTGAAACTCTCGCGGTACTGTGATGTCATACGGTTATCAATCTGCGTAACCACGCATGATGTCGAACAGGCCTGCTTTATCTCAGGCGGAAAGTTATACATGCTGGCCTATTTGTCAGGTGCAATTTAGTATTTAGTAATATCCAAAAGAAGGACTTTATAATAAGTTCATGTTAGGACATCTATGATTATTTGCATGTACATTTTACTTTAACTGTTGATATTACAGCCCATCAAGGTCTGACTCATAGTAAAACCAATCATTAAGTTGAGCTAAATATTAATATTTATTGACAAAAACCATATACACAACTTGAAGACTTTACAATGTAAATTGAATCACAATAACTATTTACATATTCTTAGAGGAACAGACATTAATTCCAATAAAAAAATCATATTCCATAAACAAATGGAAAAATATTCATTCCCAAAAGAGGAATGAAACTACAGAGAAACAAACAAAATTGACCAACAAATTCACATCAACTCTTTCATATTCAGCTCTTTTGCTAACCTTACTCTATATTGTTTACTGTGTATACATCCAAAAAGAGGCCATGTCCTCTCTTTAATTCAGTTGAAATAATTTAAAGGGGACATGTCACAAAAACAGACTTTTTCTATGTGCTATAATTGGGTCCCCAGTGCTTCTATCAACCTAGAAAATGTGAAAAAGATCAACCCAGTAACTTTGTTTTGGTAAACCATTATCTGCAAGAATATGAAAAAATAGGTCATTGAAATTTGGCTCTCCTGTGATGTCAGATGGGGATAATACTGCCCCATAATCTGCACTATCCAACCACGGCACTGTCATTAAGTACATAGATCAACTCATTTGCATTTTAAAGGACACACCCCAAAACAAACCTACAAAGTGGCAATTTTACACTTGCTATAATGAGTTATCTAAAAAGTACTTTGAGCTAAAACTTCCCATACACACTCTGGGCATACCAAAGACTTATTTGACATCTTAAAAAAGTCTTGTGAAATGTCCCCTTTAACTGTATCTCCAAAACAAAACACACATTTTCAACACACTATTTCATACAGTTGCATCTTGTGCGGCATTCTGTGCTGTTGTCTGTTGTTTTAGGGATATGGTGGACCAAAATTGATAAATACACTAAAAAACCTAGAAAGCTAAAGCTTACTGTAAATTTCATTGTAGCTACCTTGAACTAATACAGTATGTCCTTATATATCCAAAATGCACTACTGTAAATCTAATGAATTTGTATTAATATTTCATAACATTAATTCATGTGTGATTTTGTAATTTTTGTGAAATGTATTATTTATACTGTATAAGAGGACTGCATCCAAAAGTAACAGATATGCCATAATATCTCAAATTTACAATAATTAAGACCTTCTAACGATTTCTATCTTTCTTTAAAAAGAAAATCATACATTTTTATAGGCAAATAGTGCACTTTCAAAAAAGTGTTTGTATTTTTATAATGCAGCAATTACATCTTAATCCCAAAATAAGACATTTCCTTAACTGCAAACAAATAGAGCTATAACAACAGCAAGTAAACCTCATATGAAAGTATTTAATTGAAAAAGATCTAGGGGAAGTAATAAATAAAATAAATGTGGTGTTTTTTAAGATATAACACTGTCAATTTCTCAACTTTCAGAAAATAAATTAAAACAAACAAAACCAACACGTGTCAAGTTTTGCTACCATTGCCAGTTCTCCAGGCTAACACAGGACCAAAACCTATGTCCATAATGCTCCCTTACATGTGGTTGTTGACGTGGTCTTCCTGTGTTTGGTAAAGGATTAAAGTGAAGTCTCTAGGCTGTGAAGTGGACTTCCAGGAGCCTGTGGGTAGATGGTCTTTGCTAGATCTTTATGGTGATGGTAGGCCTGGCTATTAGTGGCATTATTGTTCTGATTAGCTGAGGATGAAACCAGATGAAGGACGGGAGGATCGTTGTTGCGTTTAGTAGGTGCATCATCCTCAGGGTCCGTGTCATCGATGAGTGGGATGGCTATTACAGAATCCTCAATATGGAATTCCGGGTAGCTCATGAAGTTGTGGATGGAGCTGCGAGACTCTGGCGTCTCCAGGCCTTCGTAGGGTGACATGGTATCTCGAAAAGCATTAACCACACGTATCTGAGGAAAAAAATGAGGAAATCATATATAATAATCAAAATAACAAGGTTGGACACTTAGAGATGTTTCACATATATTCAGATGTTTACACAGTACCTGTGTCTGAATTCTGTTGAGACCCCTGCACCACAAAACTTGTCCTCTTCTGAGCTCCATCTCAGCATGATCAATTTCATCCAGGTCTTCCATCTCCTCCAGTTCTTCCTCAGGGATCTCTTCCTTCTGTGTTCCATGACCTGCTGTCACCAGGAACTTCAGTCTGCTTGTGGGAATAGTAGTAACCAACTGTGGATCAGAGGATTTTTCATTAGGAATATGGTCTGTAATGTTTATCCTCCACCAAAAATGATGTTTAAAAAAGGCCTACCTGACCCCACAGAAGACAACCAAAGCCAAGGAAGACACACCAGAGCCACTGTTCAACACTGAGACCTACGCAGCTAAAAGGCTTTCCTCCAAACTGCACAATTATGATCTATAAAAAGATCACCGTGTTGAAAATCAGAATGATTGCTGAATGATGGGCTTCACGTCATGAACGAATCAAATGTGAAATACCTGGATAACAAATGTCCCGAACACAATCGTGCAGAAGATCAAGTTATTGAAGATCCCCTCGAAAACGTTCCTCTCTCCGTGAATCTTCCGAGCGTTAATCTCGTTGAAGAGCTGCATCATCACAAAGGTGTTAAAGAGGATGGTGTAGTGCTCCGAAGGAGCAGCGTGCAGAGGTGTGTTCCTACCACTGTCAACGTCAAATATCTGCTCACCTGTGTGAATACATTACATTGTCAGAAAAGAAGTCAAAAAATGGTTCCAAGCTGTCACTCACAGGTGCACCAATATTTGGTCCCAATATGTACCTTTGAGGTACTAATATGAACTCTTTAGGAACAAAGGTGTACAACTACAATAGATTACATTTTGTGACTATTGTAGCTGCTTTCTGCGTAGCTCACTCTGCTCGAATGCTCTTAGTATAGGATGCTCACCAGCAAACAGCAGGGTGAAGATGATGGTGAGCTGATAAACGGCATTTCCAAGGATGTTCTTCATCATGGTTCGGGAAATGAGGGGCTTGTTGCGACCGTAAGGTTTCCGTAAGAGCAAAGCTTCGGTGGGAGGCTCCGTCGCTAATGCCAGCGACGCAAACGTGTCCATGATTAAATTCACCCACAGCATCTGCACAGCTTTGAGTGGGGAGTCCTATGTGAAGTTTGGAAATAACAATGTTAAAATGGAAGGCAAGAAAAGGCATGATGGGAAGTTAAAGGGTGGGTAAAGCGTTCCTGTAGCTCAGTTGGTAAAACATTGCATTAGCAGCGCTAAGGTCATGGGTTCGATTCACATACTGATATAAATGTAGCTTAAATACACTGTCAGTTGCTTAGGATAGAAGCGTCTACCAAATGCATGAATGTAAATGAAACTAAGTGTTTGCATACAGATGCAAGAAAGATGCATCAAATTAAAAAGATAGTCCACCCAACAATGAAAATTATAATTAAAGGAAGATATTTTAACTAAGTTATGTTTGTTACCAAACCAATTAGAAGCACCATTAACTTCCATAGTAGGAAGAAAGAATACTATGGAAGTGAATGGTGCTTCTGATCAGTTTGGTTACAAACATAACTAAAAATATCTTCCTTTGTGTTCATCAGAACAAAAACATTTATGGGTTAATGACAAAAACGGAATTCAAAAATCTTTTTAAAAAACTTGTTTTAAAAGCATGTATCAGGTTTATTTCAATGCACAGTGTTTTTATGTTAATTTCATGTAATAAAAAATTACATTTGCAACATTTTTATGAAAGTTAAGACTGAATGGACCTAAAAATGTCAAATGGTGTAACCGCCAATTGCGCCAAAGAATGATAAATATTAAATATTTTATCCACCTAGATGGCATGTAAGCGTAATCATCAAAAAAATAAGTTTAAAATATAATTGTATTAATTATTTCTGAGTGTAAATTTTAATATGTTTTTGTAAAATTTGTCCTGACATATACTGAAAACAGCTCTGTTTTCTAAATAATCATTGACAAACGATTTAAAAATGTATGTTAAACATCATATTACACTAAACTACATGATAATATTTTATTCCAAATTTTTTATGAATATATTTATATTTTTCATTTTTTAAAAATGTTACACCGACCGGTTACACCACATTGACATTTTTGCAATTATCTCCCAAATATTCTTTCAAAATGAAAAAAAAAACAGAAATTTCTCAAAAAAAGGTAATGTTTGCAAGTAATCTGCAAATTTATTTAGAAATGTTAACCCTTTTACTATTAATTGAACCATACGGACACAAAATAATAACCGTCACGTCATTGACCCTTATACAGGTTCGTAACAACATCAGCATGAGTAAATGATGAACAATTTTTGGGTAAACTATGCCTCTAAGATAGAAATGGGAGAAGGTTATAAACTTGTGACCTGTGTGATACAAGCTCCAGTAAATGCCACGATGACAGCCACAACGTTGACCGTTAGCTGAAACTGAAGAAACTTAGAGATACTATCGTAGACATTTCTCCCCCACATCACAGCTTTCACAATGCTGGTGAAGTTATCATCTGTCAAGATAATGTCTGATGCTTCTTTGGCCACATCTGTACCAGCAATACCCTGAAGAGACAAAACTAATCACTGTCAAATGTCATTAACAACGTTTCACAAACTATCTACTATATTTGATGTGTCATAACAACACTGAACTACAGTGGCTAGTAATGTCTTTAAAAAAAGTGTCAATAATCTGAAAGTCATACCATTGCAAATCCGACATCTGCTTTTTTCAAAGCAGGGCCATCGTTGGTTCCGTCTCCTGTGACGGCGACTACTTGTCTTTGTTCAACAATGGTGCTGTCGATTATACCTTCACAACAAATGTTTATGTTATAAATAGCTCACTTGGTAGAGAATTGCGTTAGCAACACAAAGGTCATGGGTTTGATTTTAGGGAACACACACACATACTGATATGTAGACTGCAATGTAATGATTTGGGGAGTGTTGTCATAAACTCCACCCTCATTACCTTTCACCAGTGTGTGCTTATCGGTCGGGGAAGATCTTGCAAGCACTCGTAACTTTGGCCAGATTTTGTCTATGCGTTCTTGCTCGATCTGAAAAGAAAGTTAAGGTTTTATTTGCTGACCCTAAAAAAAAAAAAACACTAAACAAGCTTTGTGTTACCATCTCACCTCTCCCAGTTCATTGCGTATCCGCCTGTTGAACTCTTTGCCCTCAATACACAGGAAGTCGTCACTGGGATGGAGTATGCCACATTTGGTTGCAATGGCTCGGGCTGTGTTGATATTGTCCCCGGTGACCATGCGCACCGTGATGCCTGCTCGCTGGCACTTCTTAATAGCATCTGGGACCTGTGATGATTATATAACGCAGGGGTTAGGTGTCAACAAACATACGGTGACGTAAATTCATCACCATGGATGGAAAAGCATGGCGCTATTTGAAACTGGGGCAACAATCGTTTTTAGTGGTTGGAATTCGAGGCAGATGCTAGTTATCATCATAGTGAACAAAGAGTGTTTATGTTCGAGTGAGCAGTATACCTCTGGTCGAACAGGATCCTCAATGCCCACTACACAAATGCAAGTGAGTCCGGTCAAGATATCTGTCTCATTGTCCCAGTCAGGTTCCCCATCTGAGAGAGGAAAGTCCCTGTAAGCCAAGCAGATGGTCCTCAAGCCCTCTGAAGCCATGGGCTCGATCACGTTTTTTACAATGTCCTCTCGATCCCTGGGCTTGAAGGCTTTGGCTTCACCATTGGTTGACAAGATTTGACAACACCTGAGAAAATATAGATTAGATAAATTTTCCATCATGTAAGATGGAAAATTTAAAGTTGCGATGATATTACGCAATGCCCGAAAATAGTTCCCTGCTATTGAAAGTTACCAGGAGGACTCTTTTCGGGTGCTGTGTAATATCATTGTGCCTGCTGCAGCCATGTTACGACAGCAAAGTCCTTGATTATTACACCAGAATGAGAGTATAGTTCCTAGCCATATCTGCCTAGAAAATCAAAACTTTTAGTTTTTCGTCTGTCTTAGTACACGATGTAACTACAGAAGAGTCAAGTTTTAAATAGGAAAAATATCGAAACTCATTGGTTATTTTTTAGCGCGATGCCAATGGTCTAATCAGATTCAATTGATTGTGCTAAGCTATGCTAAAAGTGCTGGCGTCAGACCCGGATATCAGCTGAATGGATTCCAAAACTGTAAAAATCAAATGTTTAACTCTAGGGGAGCTGGAAAATGAAAATATTGGAAAAAAGTAGAGTGTCCCTTTAAACAACAAATAAAATCAAAATGTATGGTTTATGTGGTTCAACAAAATGATGACAAATTACAGAACTACAGAAATATTTTGATGACTCATCCTGCACTGCAGATTTTTGTCCAATCAAATCCTTCTATGTAGCCGTGATGTAACTAAAACCTATTTGCTATTTTAAAAAAGTGCAATCTCATCTAAACTTGTCATTTATCAACACGAAACACAAACTGAGATACATTCTCATTTGGGTTACAATGTGTGCTTACTTTTTCAGAAGGATTTCTGAAGCTCCTTTGCTGAACATACGATAACTTCCGTCAGAGTTTTTCAAGACTGTGCTCATAGATTTCCTGACCGAGTTGAAGGTGTACACTTTGTACAGTTTTTCCTCAGGATACTCATTGCGAATAGTTTGGTAATCTTTTCTTAAGTCAAGGGAAAAACCCAGCAAGGCACATTCGGTTTTGTTCCCGACTTGACGGGCCAGACCGCCGTCTTTCTCAGGAGGCTAGACAAACGAAAAGGATTCGTTTAGTAAAACCTTAAATAATAAATGTCACAAAGTAAAAGCTAAGCCTTAAAGCCTGGGATACACTGCAGGATTTTGCCATCCTATAAGATCATTACTTCATCACACTGTGCGACATGTAGAGTTTAATCAAGGACTGTGCTGCCGTAACATGGCTGCAGCAGGCGTAGTGATATTACGCAGCGCCTGAAAATAGTCCCCTGCTATTGAAAGTACCCAAGGGGACTGTTTTCGGCTGCTGCGTAATATCACTACGCCTGCTGCAGCCATGTTACGGCAGCAAAGTCCTTGATTATTACGCCAGAATGAGAGTATAGTTCTTGGCCATATCAGCCTAGAAAATCACAACTTTTAATTTTCCGTCGGTCTTAGTACACAATGTAACTAAAGAAGAGTCAAGTTTTAAATAGGAAAAATATCGAAACTCATTGGTTATTTTTAGCGTGATGCTAATGGTCTAATCAGATTCAATGGATTATGCTAAGCTATGCTAAATGTGGTACCACCAGACCCGGAGATCAGCTGAATGGATTCCAAAACAGTAAAAATCAAATGTTTAACTCTAGGGGAGCTAAAAATGAGCCTATTTTCAAAAAAAGTGGAGTGTCCCTTTAAAAGCCACAATCACATAAATCACGGTGGAAATTGTTCGTCTGGGACAGCAAAAAATCATGCAGTGTATCTCGGGCTCAAATACAAATATGGGCTTTAAATTATTTAAATGGAATATACAGTATTGTTAATTTTTTTTTAGCACAGAGTCATTTTAACATTGTATACATTATGCAACTTAAATACTTCATTACCCTGGGCTTAAAAAGAGGTTAAATTGTGTGAAGTTATCCCTACATTCACACAAATACATGATTTCTTACCATGATTTTGGAAGTGTATGCACAGTTAACACCGATGCCTGTGATGAGCAGGTTCATGACTCTGCCTGGAATCAGATCAGGTTCTGGAATCTTCTTGTAGTGTCTGTCTGCGATATACACCTGAACCACTTTCATTCTGTTCATGGTTAAAGTGCCTGTTTTATCAGAGCAAATCGCAGTGGCATTGCCCATTGTCTCACAAGCGTCCAAATGTCTCACCAGGTTGTTGTCCTTCATCATTTTCTACATAGAATAACAAGTTAACAAAGATATTACTGCTTTTCAGAAGTTCAGGTACTAAAAATTACACATAAATGAAAGTGAGCAATTGTCTTCTGAGACTGTATATATAAAGTTAGTTTACTACATGAGTGAGCTTCTAAACATCTGGCCCCCCATTTTTAATTTATTAACAGACCACTTACTTTTACAGAATAAGCCAATGAGATGGTAACAGCAAGTGGGAGACCCTCGGGCACGGCAACGACCAGCACAGTGACACCAATAATGAAGAACTTGACGAAAAACTGGATGTAAATGGGAGTACAGTCTTTGATCCAGGGAAGCCCTTGGATCCAAAAGGTGTCCACCAGAAAGAGAACTATAAGAATGATGACCGTGATGGCTGACATAAAGAGACCTGGCAAAAAAACAATTAACCTTAAATGTCTTTCACTTGTGAATTCATGTTTAATATTATGCAAATTAGATACATTTGAATACAAATAAAAAATAAAATCACCTGCTTTTCCAATTTGTACGGCTAGTTTGGTAAGCTTTCCTTGAAGTACTGATTTCTCTTTCTTTGGTATCTTGTTTTTTTTCAATTCATCTTCACTTTCATCGTCGCTGTGAAGGGGGTCCATCTCCACCCTGCCTCCATCCTTATCTGAATGTTTATATCAATGTGATTTTAGTACGCTCAAAGAACAACTTTAACACTAATATTTACACTAACCATCTCTGTAAGCAATTTTACATTTAAAAGATGTCTAATAGCAGTCCAAACAAGGCAAAATTTGGTATGTCAGTGGAAATTGAATAGATTCTAACCTAGTGCAATAATAAAATAAATAAATTAAATCAAACACCGTTATCACTGCTGACTTTACTTCACAATGGAATATCATACGTCACAATTTATTATGGGAAAAATAACTTTCAAGTTTATTTTAGCCAGCAAACATGTTAATGTGGGGCCCACATTGGTTGCACATGGACTACAGGGTACAGTACAGAGTGGACATGGGCTCAAAACAGGAATCTTATATGGGGCCCATTTAGGTGACCCAATAAGGACCCACATGGGTGTCTTGACTGGATAGCCATATCGGGTCTATAGTTTACCTAGATGGTAAAAATACAGCTATTGCTTATCGGTATTTGAAAATATATGCACTACAAATGGAATTTTCTGAAATAGAAACTGAGATTGTTTATTGTGAATTTTTATATACCTGTGTGTATCTTTGTATGGACAAGAGGGAAAAGCAGAGCTGCCCAGTCAAAGGCCTTAATCTTCTTAATCTCGCTAATCACCATGAAAACAGTGAAGAGCACCTGTCTTTGGCTTTTAGCCCCATATGTTCAGAAGACACTCTTGCAATTTACACTCAAGACAGAAAAACCCAAAATACATATGAACCCAGCGTCTAAAAAAAAAACAATGGACTTGGATGACACTCACCTTTCTTTCTTTCTGTTTCCTCATGCTTTTTGTCTGTTGAACACACAGGTAGACCTATCAGATATTTATGAATTTTGCAAGAGACAGGATTTCTCACTGAATCTGCTTTTATAGTATCCCAGTTCAATTTGCATACTGAAAACTTGATATCTGAAGTATTATGTTTAAAGGGATAGTTCACCAAAAAAACAAATCTGACCTTTTTACATATTTCATATATTTTAGAAAATATTTTACATCTTTCAGTTAATCAAATGTAAAGTTACAGGGTCCACATCCTTCAAGTTCAAAAAATGTGCATCCATCCTTTACAAAATAAATCTAAACGGCTCCACGATGATAAACAAAGGCCTTCTGAGGGTAATCTGTGCCGTTTTGTTGTAGAAATATCCACTTTTAAAACTTTATAAACGAAAATAACTAGCTTCCAGTAACGCTGCCATCTTAGACTCCTCTGTATTCAGAGAGTATCAGCGTAGTGTACGCACAGTACCATCCATAAACGGCGTACACTCTCATCTTGAATGCGTACGCTACTAAGATGGCGGTGTTACTGGAAGCTAGTTATTTTCGTTTATAAAGTTTTAAATGTGGATATTTCTACAACAAAACGGCACGGATTACCCTCAGAAGGCCTTTTTTATCATCCTGGAGCCGTTTGGAATTCTTTGGGAAAGGATATATGCACATTTTACGACTTGAAGGACATGGAACCCGTAACTTTACTGTTTAGCAGTTGGAAGATATGAGACATTTTAAAACTAAAATATCTGAAAATGTGTTTATCTGAAAAATGATGGACACATGCATCTCGGACGGCTTCGGCGTGAGTAAATCATGGGTTTAATATCATTTTTGGCCGAACTATCCCTTTAAGTGCCTTTATGACAAAAACACACATCAACTTTGATCCCTGCAAATATACATTAATTTTTTACATAGATGGCCAAATAACTGGACATTGGGTTGGAAGAGAGATACTAAAGACATTTTGTGTAAATGCATACTTTTCTTTTTCTCTTTCTTTTCCTTCTTTTTCCTCTCCTGTTCTTTCTTCTTCTCTTCTTTCTCCCTCTTTTTCCTCTCTTTCTCCTCTTTTTTATTCTCACTGTCCTCATCTCCCCCTCCTCCAAGCAGAGTGAAGATGATGCCAGTCTGAGAGTTGATGCCCACTGCAGTCACCAGCATCTTGCCAGAGCCCTCCATTACATGTGTGCCTAAGGTCAACAACTATGTAAGTCAAAAATCACCTGCACTCCTTAAACTTTTCCTATTCATTCTAGATTTTAAAACCATTTAGGTACAGATATGTGGGTGATTCTCACGAAACCATTGAAACACCACGGCACTAATGATTTTAGCTATAAAATGTGTAATATAGTAATATTAAAAAGCATCAGAATTAACACAATACTGTGTTCTACCTTGCACAATGTGTGATTTCAACATAAGAATTTATAATTTGTCAATTTTATCTCATTTTCTGCTGAAATTCTCATTAACGCAATGTGTCCGGCTGTGTTTGAACATGTGTTATGTTGTAATTTAATCAAATTAACACAAAAATATTTAGTTTTGCTAGACTACTTCAGATGACAGAAAAAATATTTACTGAATATTCATGTATAATAATAATGAAGAAAAATTAGGAAAATGATGTGTCCATGCCTGATGTTCTCATCCTCCGCAACACTTTTTGAGAACAGTTTAAGCACACATACAGAATTTTAATAAAGTTTGATTTTGAGTGACCAAGCACATGGACCAGTTACTTCAAGATGGCTACCAGGTAAGATCATTTTTTTACAGTTAATTTGAAATATTGTCTTGTCAGAATGCTTACACGACATTTTGATTATCATTACCGCAACAAATGCTTATTAAATGTTAATTTAATTAATAGAAGCATAATACTTTGATTTTAAATGCATGTGCAGAATCTCCAAATTATGTTCTTTCAGGTTTGTCATGTCATTTTGAAAATATGGTGTTGATGTTTTCTGACTGTTGCGGTAATGAGATTTTTTAGGACTATTTTTTTAAATTATGTTACAAAAAGTGTTAAATGATAAGTAAAAGTGTTTAAATTAATGTTCCTATTTACTCCAGACTTTGTTTTTCAATGTCTGGTGGGAAAAAAAGTAAATTCAAGCAATTTTTACATTTTCATGCTTGACATTTTTAAAACCAAGTTTTCGTGAGAATCACCCATGTATACATTAAGTGCCAATGTGTACCTTTGAGGTACTTATTATGCACTCTTTGGTACCAATATCTACCTCTGAGGTACTATACTCTCAGAGAAAAGGTACATGAAGGTACAAAAGGTGTCACTAGGGCGTTGCCTTTTTTTAAAAAGTACACTTTTGTACCATACCTAAAAGGTACATGACATGTTGATACCTCAACGGTACATATCTTTACCTAAATGGTACATATAAAGATCTTTTTAATGGGTACCATACGAGTGACAAAAATGTACAACTTTTGTACCTTTTTATCTGAAATTGTAATATGCACTCTGAAGGTGCAAAAGTGTACCTATTAAAAGGGTACAGCGCACCAGAGACAGCTAGATAATAGCCTCAAAAATATTATATATTACTCTTAAGAGAAAATCACAAAATCTTCAATGTTACCAGTATTTAGACATCACATTTAATTTAGTAAAGTAGAGACTCAACCTGAAAGAAGCATAGGGTCTTTCTCCAGAGTTTTTTTGACATGGTCAGATTCTCCGGTAAGCGAACTCTCGTCAATCTTTAGATCATTGCCTTGGATTAACACACCGTCTGCAGGAAGGAGGTCACCTGCGGAGTAAAGATGGTTTTGTCTGAGACACATTGGTTTTAAACAAACAGCAACAAAAGACAAATTAAAGACAATGCTTTTTTTAAACAAAAATTATAAGTGCAAAGATAAATCATTTACAATAAGACCTGTGCATTTTTAAAAACTCTCAAAAGTATTATGTTACCATATTTAACTTGGGCGATGTCTCCAACAACAATCTCAGCTACCGGAATCTGAACGACCTGCCCGGCTCGAACCACGGTGAACCTCTGCTCCTGTTCAATGCGGCTCTGTAGCCCGCGAAACTGCTTCTCTTTGCTCCAGTCATTAAACGCTGTCACGAGTACCACGCAGACGACGGACAACAGGATGGCGGCACCCTCGATCCAGCCCGCTTCTGCTTCTCCTTCATCTTCAAGTCCTCCAGCTGCCCTACCACAGTCTGCACCAATAACACAGTTGTAAAACAATTATTGGTTTTGCAAAAATAATGGCTGTTTTTAAACAGATTTCCATTAAATACATCCTCTGTCTGCCATTGGTCAAACAAATAGACAGTCCCACCCTAAACTTAAGCTTGATTTAGGTTGAGCCAATTCAGCTAGCTGGGATGGTTGCCAGATACTCAAACATTCAGGGGAAATAAACCTGAATGCATTACTTCTGTTTGGCACTAATATAATTATTTGGGATATTAAAAGGTTTTTACATTTGAACTGTTAAAGGTCCACCATGTATATTTTTAGCGGCATCTAGCAATGAGACTGTGAATTGCAACCAACGGCTCAGTTTACTGCTCACCCCTCCCTTTCGAAACGCATAGAGAAGCTACGGTAGCCACCACAGAACAAACACATCATCGTCTGAGACAACATAGTGACAAAGCACACTCTATAGAGCAGTTTGTCCGTTTAGGGCTACCGTAGAAACATGATGCCAACATCCATGTAAGGTGACCCCCAGTGTATGTAGATAAAACGGCTCATTCTAAAGTAATACAAACAATCCAGTTACTTTTGTAAGGTCTTTATACACCACTGATAATATAAATATTATATTGCATTTCTGTCAATAGATCCTTTTAAAAGTTACACAATGCAACTTTAAATGTACACTAAGGTAAAATCACAAGCTTGAATACATTATGTGAGTTGAACACGACCCTGGGGTCATGCCACAGTTTCTACGTGTTCCAGTTCATGGTTATTCAACAGAACCACTGAGCAAAAGACATCAAGGCATATTATTCATAACAACCCCCTCCCGAAATACTCACGTTCTCTCTCTGTTTCAGGAGGTTTATAGAAGGAAAGGCCTAAAGATATTATGGCTGCAACTTCCAAAATAATTAGAGTTACATCCTGCAATGCTTCCCATACTAACTGAAGGAAAGTCTTTGGCTTTTTAGGAGGTATAAAATTCTTTCCAAAGTCGTCTTTTCTTCTCGCAATGTCATCAGAATGACCACTTAGACCTAGAAAATGAGAAAGAGCAGGAGAAATATTACTATGGATTTCATTACAAAAACGATTGTCATTAAACTGTCCCTACCATTGGCAAAACCGTTTTTGAGCACCATTGACTTCCATATTATTTGTTCTAATATGAAAGTCAATGGTGCTTGTTTCCTGCTTCATTGCAAATATTTTCCTTTGTGTTAAGTAGAACACAACATGAGTGAGTAAATTATGATTTTCAATTTTTGGGGTTAACTATCGCTTTAAATAACCACTAGGTATATTTACATTTGCGTAATTCAATTAAAATGGGGGTTAAAAATTTTTGGGGTAAAACAAATTTCTTCCGAAAGAACATGAACAGTAACACAGTGTAATCCTGGTCTTTCTTTTTTGCTCGATTACAAAATGCTACTCTGCCTCGACAAAGGTTTGCCCACTGCTGGCAAGGGCAAATGCGAACGTAAACCCTGTGCCAGTGAGATTAAAGTGAGGCGGAGCTCTGAGCCGCAGTTTGAGGTGAGCGGGATTACATGTGCCCCACCTGTCACAACTACAACTGTCTGTTATGGCACATAACAAAACCAGATCTTTCCGCACAGAAGGATAAGGTGATGCAAATCAAACACAACGAACAATACAGTACAGCTAGAGAAAATCTAACTTGAATAAGATAAAACTGTATTTATAAAATGATAAAAGCATATTTTGGTGGAATTATCAAGGGAGATATAAGCTGATTGTGGACAAAAGATTTGAATGGTTTAAATGTTAAAAAAGAGGAACTCCAATATCCAGATGTTGACCTTGATAATCTTGTCCCAAATATAAGTCAAACACAGTAACAAATGTCAGATATTTCAAGGTGGAAAGTGAGACAATAATATGCAATTAAATAACTTGAAGAGCTGTTTGACATACAAAAAACTGTTTAAGGGTTAATCAGGCTTCCCACACCTTAGTCAACTTCAAATTCAAGGATCTTTTAAGGACTTTCCAGGTCCAATACCCTCAAATTGACTAAATGTGGGGACACATTTCAAGTGAGAGCAAGGTTACATTGTGTTTCCTTTAAAGATACATTGTTACAGTTCTCTTTAAAGGGAACTCGCGCTGCATCACTGCGCCTCCAGGGGTAAGTGCATCTGAATGTGTATGTCAAATTCAACCAATGGTGAGGCTTAACGACAAAGACAGCATGACGCGGGAGCCAGGAAGTATATCGCTATCTGAAATATTGCTAAAGACAGCATTACAGGGACGCAGGAAGTATAGCAAGGGAGACGCAGCATCTCATTCCCTTCTCAGGGAACAACAGTTACATATGTTACCCAAGATCTTTTCAGGTGTCAAACACAACTATGCAAAAAAGCATTTTGGTATGAATCAACATTCGCATACAGAAGATATAAGCATTCAAAATGATCAGTTTAGCACGTGTGCTTAAAAAGTCTAGAATTTTTATGATATTATCCTACACTACACAGGAATTATATGACAAGATATTTTGTCATTTAAGAGAAAACATTTGTATAAAAAAAAGTGTTACTGATGAGGTTTTAGGGTTTTCTGTAATAGATGATGCATTTCCATAATTTATAAAAAAGCTGAAGCAAAATATTATTTTTAAATTTTACACTGCGTTTTTGTTTTGATAATCGTTCTGAATCTCAATAACAAAATTATTTTACAAAAATGCAATTATTTCAGCTTTTTTGCTAAAAAAAAATTATTTCTGAAGAAAAATACCCATATTCAAGAGTTTATTGTTTGTTTAAAAGCAGAGGGTCTGTTCTGTCATTCGATATATTTGTATGTTTATATATTTTTAGAAGAATATTTTCCTGTAAGTTTCTTTTGGAAACTTTTGTGAAAATCACAAAAAATGCTGGCGGGCAACTTTTCAAAAATAGGCTGGCGGCGAATGAGTTAAAGATTATGAGGGCACATGAATTTTAAAAAGATAATGAAGCTCACTGGTAAGCTTAAAGTAAATTGTTTTTAATTTCATTTTGACTTTAATATTGACTGTGTAATGTCATGTCAAAGATCAAAACAATAACTGAAATTAAAATATGATGCTCTTGAGCTTAAAATTAGATTATGACTTCAGCCTGGATTTCACAGATAAGGTCACAAATATCTTATTCAAAGACTTTTATTTTTTTTAAATAAACATATTAGTTCATATTTTGATTGGAAATATGGCATAGACCTGGATAAACTTTATTTGTTTAATCAAAATTATAAAGTAATTAGATATTTGCTCCCATTTAGACCAAAAACATGCATGGTAACAGATTACACAAGTATCTAAAAAAAGATCCCTGAAACTACTAATTACTAATTTAGCCGATGGTTTATCCGAAGTAATTACAGTACACTACAAGAACAACAAGAACAAGTGCCTTTCTCATGAGCACAATGGTGAATTCAAGGATCAGCCCTTTGTGGGGTTTTAAGTTTCGCATCAACGACTTTATCCATCTTCACTAAATCTGCTTTAAAAGACAGCATAAGGAAGGGTCGATGAACCATTTATGGAATAAATATTCCCACCTTTTAAAAAAAGAACCAATCACCTTTTTGAGAAACATCATCTGTTTACTTCAGAATTTCGATGTGCCATGGCCAAACAGTTTGTAGTGTGATTTGGGCAACATGTATGATTTATAAACGATGAGATTGAGAATTGTTGTCAGTTGCATTGCTGATTTAAAATATATTTTTAATACGGTGACAAAACTATTTGAAAGATTTTGCACTACAAGCTTTTAGAGTAAACTGGCTTGCCCTAAAGGGTTAAAACTGATTTTTTGCTCTCTAAACTAACCAAAATACAGTTAGATACAATATACAGTAAAACATTGGTAACAAAAGTAATATTTACCCTCTGTTGCTGATGATTTTAACCTGGAGCAGAGTCCCTGAACATCTCCATAGCATTCCTGAATTCTCTGTAATCCATCTGTCCCTCTGAGTTCCATAAGAGAGCGTAGCTCTTTAAGGGTGCAGCCAAAATCTCTATCATGATTGACCTCCGCCCTGTACTTAGACCCACGAAATGAGTTTCTGGCCATGTTCTTCTTTCTAAAGAACACCGAAATATGGCAAAGAAACAAGCAAAATCTTCAGGAAAAATATCCAGATTGTCCCATAAACAGGCTTTATTCCTCAGGGGTGCAAAAAGCGAGTATTCCAACAAACTAGGTGTACTCGAAAAGCCATCTGGTTTTGATGTCTCCGTGTGTCTTCTCTCATCCTGGTTTTATCAGTCACTGAAGATTCAAGCTACCAGGTGGGCACCAAAATCTGAAAACCACAAAACAGCAATTGAATTAACTCCAGTTTGCATCCGAATATCAAGTTCATTACACGGTCTGTCATTCCGATGTCAACACGCGTGAAACATTCAGCACTTGAAGTCGAACATCTGACTGCCCTCATCCCTGTTGCCAACCGAAATAATGAATTATTTTTGTACCATCACAAATGCCAGATCAAGTTATACTACTGTCATGTCAGTATGGAAGTATGTCACTGTTTAAATATGATGTTGATAGGTATGGAAAGTGACAGTCAGTTTTCATAATGGTCCTGCGGTGGAAAGATTGGTCAGGACTGCTTAAGGAACGGAAATCTAAAATTAGTCATGTTACATAAAACCATCATGTTCCTTAAAGAAAGCTGCCAAAGGCTTTAGACGTGACTTTGAAGTTTACTTGTTTTATAGAAATGAAAAGTTAAAGAAATTAATTAATGTATTTCATTCTTAGGTAAATCTCCAATGAATTATGGGATTGTTAAAAGCAGTACAAGGGCTTATGTAGCGCTACATCTGAACAGTTATTGTTTGACATCTAAATCCCTCTCAAAGGTCATGAGCACCATAACAGGTTCTGGTTATTATGGATGTGATTGGCGTTTAGAACCTGGCATTGCATATATATATCACATTATAATATATTCAGTTTTAATTACTGACGAAAATAACAAAATCCAACTTTGACTTGCCAATCTCATGACTAAAACAACCACACCACTACACCAAAGCCCAACATGATTGTTTAAAAAAGATGTGCTTGAAAAATGTCAAATGTATTACTTACAGATTTGTCATACATATCCATGCCTGCAACAGCAAGAGACAAAACAGCATCAGCAAGACATAAAAACAACGTCTATTCCGACACGATCACTGGTGTTGCTTTGAAAAGAGCTAGTTAAAAAGAATAGCACTCATTGTCACATATAATAACCCCAAACAACACAAAGCCTCTGTTACAAAGTTACGGCCCCCCAAAAATCCCAAAGATATGACCTTCAGTGAAGAGTCTTGTAGAGCACGTTCTCCATTAGAGGAAAAAGGCTTGCTGAATGATTATCTCAGGAAAGCTTCTCGCTTAATCTAATTAGTCAATCTGTGGCAGTAGTGAGGCACAACGCCATGGCTAAAGTAAAGGAATAGATGCTGGTAAAGTATATACTCCTGTACACAGACAAATATCTATATAATATATTGCTCCTCCAAAGCTATTATTATAATCTTTCCTCAAATCACCAGTAGGTTGTAGTGTAAAACGAGAGCTACATACACCTGTTTTTACAAGAAATGTTAAGTTGGGTGAAAGGTTTTATGCCAATATGCATATCTAAAATCTATCAAACACTAGTAAAAAATCCCCTCTATAGCGGTCACTGGGGTGTGTGATACCCTTTAGACCAAAAGAGCTCCTATTGGTACCTCAGAGGTATTTACTGGTACCAAAGAGTGCATATTTGTACCTCAAAGGAACATATTGGAACCACAGTAGGGTGAATTGCCCTAAAGTGGGATAACTAAGGTTTAGTGTTTGTATGTCCCCCAAAAATGCATGAATGCCAGTGAAACTATGGCATCACAAAAGTTAATATATACATGACCTCTCAAATCTCCAGTCATATATAAGGTTGAAGCATTAATCAAATACAAAGCACAAGTCTGAAATTTAAAAGATGTCCCACATTAGGGCGATTCTACTGTACATGTCTGAACCTAAATTGTACATATTAGGACCTTTTTAAAGGGTTTACTGCACCTTTGACAGCTTGGGACCATTTTTTGATAATCTTATTTATCATATATATTATCATATGTCATATTTTGGACAATAATTAATACAGAATTTATAATATATATATATATATATATATATATATATATATATATATATATATATATATATATATATATATATATATATATATATATATATATATATATATATATATATATATATATATAAACACACACACACACACACACACACACAATAATCTACAGCAATGATTTCCCTATTTCTGTGTCAAACCCGTTAACTCTGTCAAAATATTCTGAATATGTAATTTGTAAAGGTAAATTACACAATTTCTTATAATGCTATGCTGTAAAATGTTTATATTTTGGATCAAATATGGATATTTTCTAGAATAATTTAAACAAGCGGATGGGTTTGTTTGTCCATATTTTACCCAACAATGAGTTAAATACAACTGAGCATTTTTAGATTTGCTCATCCTGTGAGTTGAAAGTGTGAGTCACACATATAGTCATGATGCTCGAAGTGAAATCTTTCTGTCTAAATGGAGCAACAACGTGAGATGTGTTCATGAGCATTACCATTTGCCAGGAATAACTTGTCATTTTAGGGGCATCTATAAAGATTGTCTATTTATTATCTAATGAGTTCCAGAACTGTTGGATTTTGCTGTTTAACAAGAAATATCACATAATATCCAGCCAATATACTTTTTCTTCAATTTAAGCAATATTACTACCAAGGAAATAACTCTTATTTCCTCTGTTATATAAACGAGTAAAGAGCTAGGATTTATTAAATGGCACGTGATAACAAATAAATGCATGAATTATAGCAATATCACATAGGCTACAGTATGTCATTAAAACATTAATAAACCCACAGACATAGCAAAAAATATCCGCATGGCTTCTTTTTGCCGCCAGCCCCAAGCTTAATATGATATTACATTTATTTTATATTATTGTCGCGCATTTAAGTATAAACATGAGATAAACTAAGATTAAACAAGCACAAACCCACTTATGAAGCACAAAACATGTGATACAAAGCAGTTATGAAGTCAATGTGGCATCAATGCAAAATCCTCCTGGTGACACAGATATCACTGTGGTGATCCCTCTGTTGCGAGGGCTTTACGCGAGCATGAAGTTTAGCTTCGTGACAATTATATCTTTATGTTTAGTTTGCGCGTAGATCTTTTTAATGAAAAACCTCTGATACTGCCAAAATTATTCTGAAATTCACCATTTGTGTTGCATAATGTATAAGTGAATATATTAAGAACAAATGTTGACAATCAAATGCTAAATAAGTGTAAAAACGTAAACAAATTCATTAAAGATTTCAAAGTAAGAATAGCAATCAATTATGGCTTGACAGAGATTATAATGTAAAATCAAAGGAAATGTTTTAATCAATTGAATAATAAGCGATGATCATCGCGCATTACATCGCATGTGTACTCACTCTGAACTGGTGAGCATCAACTCCAAGTTGGCATCAGTCGCCGCGCGCCGTAGATCCACAACTCGCTCTGTCAAGCTCCGCCCACAGCTCTGGAGTCTCTGATGCCCCGCCCACAGCGCTAGAGTCTGTGCATGTTTGCGTCACAGGCGCAGCTCGGGATTTAAGAGCAGCTGCTATTGGCCAACGATTTTCCAAGATACAGGTGCTATCTATCTATCTATCTATCTATCTATCTATCTATCTATCTATCTATCTATCTATCTATCTATCTATCTATCTATCTATCTATCTATCTATCTATCTCTCTATCTCTCTATCTCTCTATCTATCTATCTATCTATCTATCTATCTATCTATCTATCTATCTATCTATCTATCTCAAAGTGGCATGTTTGTCACAGGACCTTGGCAAAAAGTTTAAATCTAAATCAACATTAGCTGTGGTAGCCTCTGTGGTACATTCATGTGTGTATTGGTTTTTGATTTATAGATGAACTAAAAGCTCATTTGGGGGTCTTCACCCACTGGCACACTAGCGTTTAACTCCACTGCTCTGTCTCAGGAACAGAGAGCATGACCTCGCTTAAATAGGATTAGCTATAAATAGTGCTTCCTATCCGCTCGACTATAGCATGGGCGACTCTTGCAGGCTCCATCATTAAACCCACTTCTTTTGATTATCCATCATACGTATCCATCTGTTGTGTCAATACCCACACCTCATCTGTTTTACACCTGGATTGAGTCACATTCCTACCTTATGATGATTCATATCTGCCAAGATTAGATATAAGATGTTAAAAGTTGGTTTGGGTTGAAACAACGTCTACAATATACTGATTTGACTATGTTTCATCCTAATTCTGAACCCATCAATCCCCTTCCCTCAGCCACGCCTCTGGAAAGTTAGAGATCAAGCCAAATGTTTCCAAGCACCGCCCGGCCGTATCTCCTTTCCATGGTGATGATGATGTCAAAACCCTGCCCACACGTGGAGTGTGTGTGCTTGTGTAGCCATACGGCATGAAATGATGCTAAACCACAAGCCATGTATGGTTTAACATTCACAGCCATTCACGTGCACAAATGCTCGCAGACATAGGATTACACTAAAGATACTCACAAACAAGCAAACACATGCATGCACACACACACATACGCACACACACAGCAGGATTAACAACACAGGTCCACACAGACACAGCAAGATTACAAAGACACACACAACCTCCTTTTCACCAAAGTCTGTTTACATACTATAACCATTAAAAACATTTAATATTTTTCCTCTAAACAAGCTGACACATGATATTTGTACATTGGGATTCTAAGTAATATCTGCTTGATATAATTGGTAGGAGGATGGATCAGCCTCTGTTGGAGTGTGTAAATCCCTTTAGAATTGCAGTTATCCTTCACAAACAACATGCATGGCACACACATGAAAAGACAAACATGGTATCAACCTTATGCATTTCAGTTGCATGCACACACATACAAACAAATACACACCGTCACAGAATAACCTCGCTAATCTTCTCTCAATGGTTTAAAGCCGCTGAAGGAGCTTAATAATTTAGGAGAAAAACAGCAACGGTACTTTTAAGGACATATTCACAGAGATTAGCCCCCTTGATCCAAACCAGACAATACTGACAACAAAAGGACACCCTTGCTTATAACAAATTTGATCATGAAAAATACATTCTGTGCTGTTTTGAATTTAACACCTACACACAGGTGCGTTATACTAAAGCTGGGTGGTTTTAATATTTTAAAGACCATCAGCTTTTAAATACATTTTGTCTTTTTAGCAATAGCTACTTGCCAGATCTTAACGTAGCCCAGCCCTATCAGTTATTTGTTAGCAATTAATTGATGAGTTGTATGTTGACAGGAATTGTTGACTGTATCTTCATTAGGAAAGAAACATCCTCTATTATTAATAGTTTGTCAGAGGCCTGTAAAGGTCAAGTGCTTTAGGTTTGGAAAGAAAATAGTCATTTATTTCATCTACACTCATCTTTTCACCTATTTTTTCCATATTTTGTCTCGTTTTTAGATAAATCTAAAAAAATATGTTTTTAAACAAGAAAACAAGAAATCTAATTCAGAAGGAAGAACCACATTTTTTATTACGTTTAAATAAGTTTTTGGAAAACAAGACCAAGCTTGAGTGAGTTATTTCAAGAGTATTTTATCAAATCAAATTGTCAATATGATTAATATTCCTAATTTATCTGTATTTTGGGTCAAGGTTTATCATTCCTCATCTCACACTAAAAATGCTACAGCCTACTTTCCAAAGTTGACAACAATATTTCAAAATGTACGTTTTTGGTTATGAATTTTTTTTTTGAGCTTAAGGGACACATATTTAAGCGTATTCGAGCTTAGGGAGAATATTCAAACATAAAACAATACTGCAAGCAAACCGATTATACAGGTGCATTTAAATCTCATTGCCTAATTTTACCCAGTTGGAAACATTTGTACTCTAAAAAGTATGAACGTTTAAATTAATAAATTCTGCTATTTTTTATATTTGTGTCTGACATACAAACGAAAATTCTGCCGAAAATCCTTTCAATGTTATTCAACAACAACAATTGACGCTGGTTGGCTCATCGTCATTTGTGATGAGAAAAGTAACGAGTATCATTTGACAATGCCGCATACGATTCACAACATTAGAGGAGAATAATTAAATAAAAAATAACCGAATTTAATAACACTGAATTGTAAATATACACTAAAAGTCGACATAGATCGTAATACAATTTAAGACTAAAAGCTGGTTCGCTTCGCCCCGCCCACTAAATATTGAATATTGAGTTTGTTTAATAATAATAATTATTTTTAAAAATATGTTAATTTTAAATGGTTCAAAGTTGTGTTTTTGCTTTAAAGTGCCCGTTTTAATATTGTAACCATTTGGAGATTTATTTGTTATTTGCGCGCACAATGACGCTCTCAAACAAGGGCACTCAGTAGCCAGCCTCTGTAGGCGGTGTTCGGACGGCGCCATTTTAACAGGGTGGAAATGGGAACAGAAGCTCACTGCAAACGTGCACTATTAAGGGCCCTAGAAATCTAATTTACGAAGTGATATAAATCATGGATTCAGCATCGGCCAGTTCTAAACTCATCTATAAAAGTAAGTCCGTTTGTTTTGCGTTAAATGAATTATGAACGTGATTATAAGGATAACTAACTGGCTGTTTGTGTGTGCAGTGTGCGACGAGGACATCAAAAAACTGATACAGCTGCGATCAAGCAACGCAGCGCTGTTTGACGGGAGGAAAAATTCCTCTAAAACAGCGTGGAGGTGCGTTATTGTTACCATATAAGTGCCATTGATCTTCCACAGCATATATAGTATTGAAAATTAATATTATATTTATTTTTTTCAGCGCGATTTTGAGAGAAATGGGGCTGGAGGATAGGATGACAACTGACCAGGTTGCCAAAAAGTGGGAAAACCTTAAAGCAAAATATAAGGTTGATGCTTATGTTTGGTTTAATTCAATATTACACCTAATTGCACTCAAGCAACACAGGTCATATGCAAGTTTCATGTTTTTAACACTTTTTATTAGGATGCAAAATATCCTCCCAGTGGTGTGGAGAAGAATCCCACTTGTTGGAAATGGTTCAATCTTATGGACGATGCACTAGCAGAAGATTTCGAAGAAAAGATGAGCCAGACGGTAACCACATCAGTTGTTGTCAATAATGACACACCTCTACCCAGTAAGAGGTTACGGCAAATCAAAATTGGGGGGGAAATATTGGAATTCTTGGAGGAGGAAGAACCTGTGTTAAATGTCACCAGACCACGTTCGGTTAAGCAAGAAAAACCAAATGCCAAACAAACTGGCACAGATCTAGAAGTTATGAGAACAAAATTTCAAAGAGAAAGAGAACTTCTTGAGAAGGAACTCGGAGGCCTGGATAGAGAAAAAGCTCTTTTAGAGCGGGAAAGGGCCCTTGCGGATCGAGAAAGGGCAGCGCTTCAGAGAGACAGAGCTCAGCTGGAGAAGGACAAAGCTGCAGTCGGAAGAGACAAGGCATCTTTGGAACAAGACAGAGTCCGTCTTGAAAAAGACAGACAAATTTTACACAGGGACAGACTGGCTTTTGAAAGAGACAAAAAGTCAACAGAATTTAAAAATAATTTGAAAAGCGGTGGCGGATGTAATGGATTGGATTGTCCTCATGATAAAAGCAGAGAAAAATTAATATTGTTACTTGAAAAAGTGGTTGAAAAGATTTGAAGCAAAAGATTTAAAGAAGAGAAAGGAAATACTGGGGAAATGTAGATATTGCATAAGGAGTTGTTGTTTATGTGGTCTAGAAATGTATATTGAGTTGTATATCAAGCTCCAAGAGTGATGGTGTTTGCCAAACATGCACAAATCTAATTGCTTAGAATGGAATTCATTTGCTGGGAGCACAAATGGCAAATGTTACCACGTCTTAAGCTAAAATATTTTTACATTTGTAAATGTTAATGTGTCTGACACTGTATATATACCTCTGAAAAACTGTAATATAACACCTACTTTATCAATGTCTTTAAGTATACCATTTGTGCTGTACAATAAATGGAAAAACACATGAGATGTGTTTCACTTTGTTATCATACAACACGTTTCAGATGTGGAAGAGAAAATTAAATATATATTTACTAATAGGTTCACTTTATAACAGTAGTAGTATATACAATTAGAAATAAAGAGATGAAAGTGAAATTTTCCAGGTGTTCTCCAGTCCGCTAGAGGGCGCTAACAAGTTTATGCCACTTGCCAGACAGGAGCTTGCGAGGAAGTGTCACCGCTGCAGAGAAACAAATATTCGTGGAAGTTCAAGAAAACGTGAAATTGTTTATTTTACGTTATATCCCATAACATCGATCTTGAAGATTTTGAACTTGTTTCATCATGACAATGCCTCAACCGACTCAACACTGTAAGCGTGACTGTTAAACCTACACTGCATGTGCACGCGTGCAAAACTTACTGTTACTCTCTGTTCTCTCTTGACTTTAGATTAAATAGTTTAGATGCATGTTTTAAACATATTCTATAAACCTGATACATCAAATTGAGGATTTATTATTAGTAAAACAGGTTGACGTTTAAGGTCAGCGCGTGGCTTACAGACGTGAACCCCACTGTAAATCTACGCTGAACTGTTTGTTTTCATTAGCGTTGTGTGTTTTAGGGTCTCTCAAGGACACCGAGACGCTGATCAGATGGCGCATGGCTCATGGTTATTTATTCTCAGGCTGGAGAAACACGTGCAGAAATGGCTGGGAGTAAGTGCTGATTCATTTACAATTTTTGTATCAGTATTATGCATATGTGCTTTTACTGTCTTTTTCTGTAAAACAAAATACGTAATTACATGTATTTAAGGTTGCAAAAGAGAGAACATTTCATTTTTGTCATAGGATGTTCATACAAGAAACCAAATCGGACGTGGATGGAAGTATTACTGCTCAAAGGGCAAAGAAGAAATGGGAAAATTTGAAATGCAAGTACACGGTAAGATGAGTGAATGCAGTCTGTGTGTTTTACTTATGTATTATGATCTAATTTTTTCATTGCACATGGTCAGTAGCTGTTTTTAAAGACTGCTTGGGTAACATTTAAAGCTATCATCACTTTTATTATTTGCCTATATTTAAAAGTCCAGAATAGCCTAAGAGATGTGGGCATGCACTACTAGGGGCATATCATGCAAATTTGACTTTTTCCATGTTTAAGTGCTATAATTGGGTCCCCAGTGCTTCTATCAACCTAGAAAATATGAAAAAGAAAAACCCAGTAACTTAGTTTTGATAAACCATTCTCTGCAAGCATGTGGAAAAAATAGATCATTGAAATTTGGCTCCCCTTGTGATGTCATAAGGGGATGATACCGCCCCTTTTTCTGCACTATCCAACAACGATACTGCCATTTAGTGCAGAGATCAGCTCATACGAAACTTAGGCAAAAACTCAAAAAAGCAGTTGGACGTATGACAGAGTATTTTTGTGCCAAATGCACTTTGCAAGGGTTCGTACAAGTTTCTGAAAGATTCATACTTAAAAAATCGTGCTTTATGTCTTTTGTGAGCAATTTCAGTGTAGGAAGTACAGTGGAAGTACTTATATGGGCACTTTAACCAGAATAGCGCACGCACACACCAACCAAGAGCTGACACGAAATCAACATCACCAGAGATGTGCGGTTTTGTTTGTGAGGGAAATTTAAGCTTGTTCAGCTTTCCAATGAACCCAGCCTTATGGAAACATGGATATAGTTTGTTTATCCGTGTTAGCAGCGGAGGTGTGTGTGTGTGTGTGTGTGTTTGTTTAACGCTGGATTTTGTTGAAATGGGGCGGTCCCAACCAGGTCACGACTCACGAGTCGCAAGCGGTACATAAAACTGCATCAAATGTCTGTGTTTTGTTGGCATTCGGCGAGTAAGTGCATATAATGTAAGCAACACGAACATTAAGTGAATCATAAGTTGTCATAATGTTTTGTGTGTGTGTTGCTTGCTCATCATGACTCGCTCCGCCCGCTGTACGGGGTCGGGTTTATTCAGAAAGAATTGGTATAGCTGATCTATCTTTTATAAATCTGATCAAACTAAAGACTCTTTGGATAAATAAAGGATGTATTAGTACTCTATAGGTACTCAAGATTAACATGAGATACGCAGAAACAGTGCCTGTTATGTGAACATGCAAATTCCTGATGTAGTTTTCAATTCACTCTCCAGGTTTTGAAAGCTCTTGCGAAGGATGTAGAAACCGTTAAACCTGACTCCTGGCGATGGTACAGACTAATGGAAATTGCCGTAGATGGAGATCCTAATGAGATCGACCCTCCTAAACCAACCTTACTGACCGACATTGCAAATGAATCTGAATGTGAGGCCCAGCCCAGCAAGAAGATGTACCAGGTCGAAATGGAGAGTGATATTCTTGAATTACTGACGCATTCAGTAATCGAGGTCAATACTCAAGAAATCGTGGAAGACGGAGGAACGTTGTCAGAACCTGCAGAACGGAAGCAAACAGGACCGTCAGAAAACAGTCATCCGCAGTGTCAAGATGAGCTACAGATTGAGAAAGCAAAGGTTAAGAGAGAGAAACAGCTTCTAGAGAAGGAACAAGCAGATCTGGACCGGGAGCGAATCCTTCTAGAGAAAGAGAGAACCATTGCAGAAAGGGAGAAAGCAGCGTTGGAGAGAGACAGATTGCAGTTGGCAAAGGACCGAGCTGCAATTGAAAGAGAGAGAGCATCATTGGAACAAGATAGAGCAAGACTGGAGCGCGATAGAGCGGCTCTTGAAAGGGACAGAGAGACTTTAACTGCCATGGCTCTTAAGACAAATGGCACAGGACACATTCAACCAGACTCTCCATATGTTCAGGACAGGAAACGATTGATATTTTTATTTGAAAAATTAATCGAGAGATTTTGAAGTTTTGATACCAAGAGAGTTATTGTGTGTTTGGTTCAGTAGGTACTTACAATAATAAAGTACTAAAGTTTAAGTGTTTCATTTTACTCACCCCTGAAACAAAAAATTTGACATTAATGTGCTCCTCTAATTTCTCCTGTTATTTGTTCTGTGGAGCACAAGAAATTTTTGGGATTTATTTTTATTTATTGACAAATCTTCTTGTATTTTACTTCTTTGTTCAAAAGAAATTTAACAAACAGGTTTGAAATGAGTACATAATGATGACGAAAGTGTTCTATCTAAAGTTTTAAAAGTTAAGTTGTCCCACAAAAACATGATTTTGTGGTAAATAAGTTTGGTGACAAATTGTACTAATGGCAGTTCACTTTAGTTTAGTAAATACACTAAATTGTAGATTAGACACAAGGGTGCTTTGGTTACTGTAATGCTGTAAGTGCTACATCTGTCCCTGTGGTATGCTTCTCAAATAAACTGTATGCATATAATAATATTCTGATAACAATATATGAATGAATATTATATAGGAACTATTAAGCGAGATTATAATATATTATAAACAATATATAATAAATATGTTACCATGCTATCATAGAACCGTGAATATTCCATTTTATTAATCTATTATCATCTCAAATAATTTTTTTGAACATTGTGACAGAAGCTCACAGGCAGCAACAATGAATACATTGTCATTTTTGTTTTGTAAAAAAAATTCAATACAATTCAAAATGTATATATTATTTAGAACTAATCGCAACTAATTGTTTGCTTTTATTAAAAGTTAAATTAAAGTTTTGTTTACATATATGTGTGTATTCTAATTATTATGTATATATAAATAATCGTGCATGTATGTATATATTTAAGAAATATTTACATGTGTATACATGTTTATATTTATATATAATTTATGTTATACATAAATATGAATTCCTAATATATACAAATATTTATTAAAATTTTACATGCATATGTGTGTATTTATATATACAAAATATTATAAACAATACACACATATATATGATGTAAACAAAAGCTTTTATTCTGCAAATGATTAGTTATTAGTTGTTATGCAGCCCTATAAATATTTATTCACTGCATATATTTTTCGGATATATTAAACCATTTTTGCTAAATTACACCTGCAAATAAAAAAAGCAGAATATGGTTAAATCTAAAAATGTCTAAACTAAAAAAGCCCGGAAAATGTCTTTTATTGTAACATAATGCAAATGATTTACTGAAACTGCACATTGTTCAGCACCTGCTTCCTCATTCTGGACAAGACAATGTAACTTAAATATGCAAGACTAAAAAATAGTGTCATCACGTGAATTACTGCACACACATGCAAACAGTGTCACAAATTTGCTGGTTCATGTAAACTGCTCTCCTTAACTATATTAAAATTTTTCCACATCCTATAATATTTGCATGCCATCTTCCCTTATTTCTTTAATATTAACTTGAGGTCGGTTCAGTGTGGGCAAGTGCTGACCATGTCCTATTTGTATATCTAAATTTTGCTTATAAGTAGTAAACTATTGTTCACCTTGGAACTCCCCATGACCTCATATTGGCAGTATATAAGGTTTATATGATGCATTTGAGACTGATTTAGCAGAACTGTAGCAGTATTGCATATCTTTACTTATATTCTGAAGTCTGCATCAGGCAAGTACTTTGAAAGGAATTGTATTATTTAAGTGTGATTTTAGGTGCAATAGATAAACAACTTGCAGTAGCTTATACATATGCAAAAACATTAATTGTGTTCCTAAATAAAAATGCCTCAAATCAAGCACGTTTTATATTAATAACAAACCTTAAAATGAATGACATTTCTTTTTAGTAGTCATCATGACCAGCTCACCTGAAATTTTGGATTGGGGTGATGGATCAGATGAAAATGGGTAAGAAAAACTTTGAATATATTAATTTGAGCTAAAATATACCTTTTACTATATCTGTACAATCGAAATGTTTGAGATTTTAATATACATTCAGTCTTGAGAACAGTGGGATCTTTCTGAAACAATGGGAAGCACAGGTTCGGCCTTACATTGAGATGATTGACTTCATGAGGAAAATTGGCATTGAGAAGGAGCTTGCGCTGCCCTCCATTGCCGTGGTGGGAGACCAGAGCTCGGGGAAAAGCTCTGTTTTAGAGGCTTTATCGGGAGTGGCTTTACCACGTGGAAGTGGTGAGTTGTATGCCTACCATTCACTGTTAGAAAAAATGGTCAAAATATACCCCAGCTTTCACTGGAGAAGTACCCTTTAAAAGGTCCTATTACCTGTACATTTGGTACCAATATGCACCTTTTAGAGACTTATATGTATCTTTAAGGTACTAATATGAACCCTTTCGGTGCAAAGCTGTACTTTTTGAAAGGGTACCGCCCCATTGTATAATATTGTATAGCAATCTTAGTCCATAATAATTGTTTTAATTTTTTTCTGAGAAATGCTGCTTGGTTATTTTGTGCAGTGAAATCCATATTTCTTAAGGGTGATTTTTAATGTTCATAGACTTTTTGGGAACAGAATATGGATTATTGCATGTATAAGTCCAACATGATCTCACAAAGTTTCACAGAATTTTTTGCTCATTTTTCTATGGCATTCTCACGGATCTCCACATTTTTCTGTGGCCCTACCACGGACTTTCTTTTCCATGGCATTCTCACGGATTGGTTACTCAACTGCTTTTTCCTATTTTCAAACTATTGTCGCTTTGGTTTAGGGTTAGATTTGGTGTTTGTGTTAGTATGTCACTTTAAGTTTTGGTTTATAAAATTTTTTCTGATATATTCTTTTATATTTTCTAAACTTTAATTGTCGCCTGGCATTGGGGTAAGAGTTGGGTTTGGGTAGGGATGTGATTTTATGTAAATCTAACCCCAAACTGAAGTGACAATGGTAAGAAAATAGGACAAAACAGTTGAGTAACCAATCTGTGAGAATGCCACGGAAAAGAAAAATGTGGAGATCCATGAGAATGCCACGGAAAAATTAGGAAACAATTCTGTGATTATGCCACGGAAATTCTGTCTTAGAGGTATAGACTGATGCAATCACTCTATACCAGAGGTCTTCAACCCTTTTGGGCCAAGGACCCCTTATGGATAGAGAGGAGGTGCAGGGACCTCCAGTACATGTAACTAATAAAGACCGGAACTACATACTTTTATGATGGTTAAGTTACAAAGATCTTAAAATTATACTTTTTTGCATACATAACATTTTAAATTGACAAAATTTTGTTAGTTTTATTTTAGATTTTATTTTGGAAACTAGATACTCCTCATTTAGTTTTATGTTTTATTATTGGCCTATTAATGCATTTTTGATTTATTATGCCTAATTTGATTAAAAAAAGATTTTTTTAATTTAAATAAAATTTGGAAGACCCCCAGTAATACCACCACATACCCCCAAGGGTCCCGGACACCCTGTTGAAGACCAATGCTCTATACACTGAGAAAACACAGACTGCATGGGATATATGCTTACCGATTCAACTATTTCCTGCTTGCTTGTACATAGACGTCCAATTTGTTTCACTCAGGTATCGTCACTCGCTGTCCATTGGAGCTTAAACTTCGAAAGGTAACTATTGGAACAGAATGGACAGCTGTAATTTCCTACAAAGAAGTCCGAGAGACGTTTCATGATCCCAAACAAGTTGAGGGTTTTGTCAGAAAGGGTGAGGATTTATTCATAATCCAAGTGCTTGCAAGTTGCATGAATTATGCATGAAATCCAATGTAACAGTTAAATATTATTGTAAGTATCAGTACTGTAATGTCATTTATAGCCCAGAATATGCTTGCTGGAGATGGAGTAGGAATCTGTGATGATCTCATCAGTTTAGAGATTGCATCACCTGACGTGTGTGACCTCACACTAATCGATCTACCTGGGATAACAAGAGTACCTGTGCAAGGTCAACCTGAAGACATTGGAGACCAGGTGATTTTTTTCTGCACTAGTTTGTACAATTACTGTGCATGTCAAACCCACATTTACATTAATGCATTTGGCAGATGCCTTTATGCAAAATGGCTTTCAAGCTATATTTTTAATAAACTTCTCAACACTTTCCAAGAATGGCCTGAATGTTCTCCTGAATTATTTTTTGAATGTTGCAGATTAGGCGCCTGATATTAAAATTCATCGAGAAGAAAGAAACCATCAATTTGGTTGTCGTTCCCTGCAATGTTGACGTTGCAACCACAGAGGCTCTTAGAATGGCACAGGGTGTGGATACAAATGGCTCAAGGACTTTAGGTATAACCTTTCATAACAATCTGTTTATGAACAATACCAGACCATTAACAATAATAAGAAACAAACTTATGTGAAGTAATCTTTGTGAAGTTAAAGGGATGGTTTACCCAAAAATGAAATTTCCTCACCCTCAAACCTGTAAAAATGTCTGCTAAACACAATGAAGAAATTTGTAAGCAAGCAGGAACGAGGATCACACAGCAAAATTAGCAGTGTTAAATCAACACTGCTGGTGTTTATATGAGTAACACCAGACCTGGTCGTCCCCATATATACACCAGCAGTGTTGATTTAACACTGGTGATTTTGCTGTGCACCATTGATAATATAGTACATTGGTCAAAATATCTTCCTTTGTGTGAGGCAGAACAAAGACATCTATACGGGTTTAAAACAAATTGAGGGTGCAGTAACTATTGACAGAATTTTCATTGTGGGGTGAACTAAACTACTTTGTTCCTATACAATTAAAATATAAAGCAAACAATCTATGTGCATTCACTAGTAACCTTTTTTTGAATTGCATCTTAATATCTTTGTCCAAAAAACATTTCTTTGCTATAGCAATATTAACAAAGCCGGACCTGATAGATAAAGGAGCGGAGGAGGATGTTTTACAAGTTCTACAGGGTAAAGTCGTACCACTTAAAAAGGGCTACACCATCGTCAGATGTAGAGGTCAAAGCGACATCAACGAAAATGTTTCTTTGGCCGAAGCAACAAAACAAGAGACAGAGTTTTTTGCAAACCACCCACACTTCAGGTATAATGCATATGGGACCCAATATGTGAAGGCATTTTCTTGTATTTACTGTTTTCTAAAATAATCCTACATAATATAAAGCACATTGTGTGAAAATATAACCTTGCTATCTTTTATATTGACTGAGTAAATTTATGTCAGAGATTGAAATCAACGTGAAATCAAACTTTGATGCTCTCAATCTCATAATTAGATTTCACAGACAGGGTGACGTTTAAGCCATATATACATTAGTCTATTATTTTATGTAATGACCAAAGTCATTAACGAGTGTTTCTTCTGTCAGTTATCTTCTTGATGAACAAAGAGCCACAACAAGCTGTCTCGCAACCAGACTCACTAAAGAACTAGTTGAACACATCAAGGCAAGTTACTGTACAGTAATTTTTTTGGGAGGGGGCACATTTAGAAATACATAGCTAATGTAAAGCACATTTTAAAAAAATCAGTACATATGCTGTACATAAATAAATAATAAAAAAACACACAATTCAATATCTATAAAAACATAAAAAACATCCTGGGTGATTCTCGCGAAATTAGACTTATGAGGTGTCATGAAACATTTTGATAAAAAAGTAAGAGTAGCAAAATAAGAAGCATACAGTTACAAACATCTCTTCATGTACTATTTTGCACACGATTTCAAATTACATCATACAAACCAATTTTTTTTTCCACATAAAAGGGGAAAATTTTTTCATTACCGCAACGTGTCCATGACTGGATTTTGGTAATTTGACATGGAAATATTTATGATTAAAAAAAAATCGCTTCAGTGCATGTTATAATATAAATATTTACTATAAAGAAACATGGGTTTGATATTTGGTGATCATTGGCAAATGTAGACACAGTAATAAGGAATATAAATGTGTCCACGACCAATTTTCTCATCCTCCGCAACAATTTTCAATCATTGTTTAAGCCCTCAAGGTACTAAAATTTAAATAAAAAAAAATGTTGGAAGGGACATAATTGACTGTGACACTCAAGATGGCTACCAGGTATGCAGTTCTTATTTTTTCTCTCCAGATAAAAGTTGAAATTTTGATTGTCGTAGTACCTCTACAATTTTAGTTCTCATTACCGAAACATGAGTTTGTAAATGCATATATTTAATGTAATGTTATGTTGTGGTAATGCTAATTTTTGATAATGATAACCAAAAATCTTTTAAAAATTCTATAGGGAAATATTTTTTAAATCCTCTAAAAATAATGGTTATAGGAAGTTCAGTACCGACCTTAATCTTATATGTGCACAAAATATTGGCTTCAATGGCTTTTTTTTAATCTGATGCTGGACACCTTTTAAGTCTTGATTTCGTGAGAATCACCCACATGTTAGGAAAACAACAACTCTTAAAAAATCAGGGAGTGTTAAAAGCTAAGAAAAAGAAACAAGAATGACTTGAAAATGGCAATAGAATGGGCTAGCCTGATATGTAAGGGTAGGCTATTCCATAGTTTGAGCGCCATTGAAAACAATCCCAGGGCAAGTAAAACTACTATTGAATCAAACCATTGTTTATTATTGTTCAGCTCTGATTTCTTAATGTTTTACAGGCTTCCCTTCCATCTTTAAGTGAGCAAATTCATTTCAACTTGAGTTCTTTGAGGGTTGAATTAAAAAGTTATGATGACGGTCCTCCTTTAGAACCAGAGAAAATGGGACCGTATCTTAGTAAGGTAAGCACAAACACAACCGTTTATATTTTGTAATTTCTAATGTATATAGCCATTCTTCAATAAACTTCTGTTTCTCTGTACGATTAGAAAATCTTGGAGTTCAGTGACCAGATAAGCGAGTTGTGTAGAACGGGAGAATCAAGCAGTGGAAATCTTTACTCGCTCCTTCGACCGGTGTTCAAGAATTGGGAATCCCTTCTGAGTGACTCCAAAGCATTGTGTACGTCATATTGTAATGTAACACAAAATTTTAAAGAATCAGCGACTGTATTATTATTATTTTTTTAAGCAAAATCTTGTTATGATTTTGCTTCATGAACGTGAAGGTTCTCTTTACTATTCACTGTAAAAAAATTCTTGTTGCCCTTAAGTTTAATCAAACTTATTTAAACTTTCTTGAAATTTATCTAGTGAGGAGTTATAAATTATTATAACAAATAAAGTTGAATTAGCTATTTTTCTATAATTTATAGCAACTCCTCACTAGTCAAGAAAGTTGAAATTAACTGTAATTGTAAAAAGTGCAACAAGGAATTTGTAGGAACAGTTTTGGTCACTTTTTTGGACATCTTTTGTGTTTCATGCAAGAGATTTAATTAGTTTCCATAATGTGTAAAGTGTGTAATTTGTTTGCAACCAAATGGAACCGCAAACTTATTGCAAACAGGTTTTACAAACACATGCCTTGTCTTGTACACTGTTCAAAATTTCTGTAAGATTACAGTATTACTGGATGTGGTTTCACAGTAACTTATTGTAGATTTAAATTTATGTTATATGCTGACAGAGCCCACTTTCATCAAAAAGCGTACAAATGACACGCAGTGTGATTATCGTGCAATAGATATGCCAAATTCCGCTTTTGCGTGCATATGATACGCCAGTCCTTCCCATTCACTTATAGCGAAACGTTTCGCGTCGTTTAATTTATTGGTTTCTCATTTGTTTTCTGTTTTTTTACCATTTTCGCTTGGGTTTAGGGTTAGAACAACTTTTTTTATATAAAAATGACATCCTAACCCAAACCCCATCTCTAACCCCAACTCCAAGCGACCATGGCTTATATATAGACAAAAACATATAGAAACCTGTATATTAAATATCCTGCTTAAACAAATCTAAAATCTAACCCTAAACCCAAGCGAAAATGGTTTAAAAAACAGAAACCAATAATAAAATGACACAAACGATTCGCCATTTAAGTGAATGGGAAGGAATTTGGTGTATCTATTGCACGATAATCACACTGCATGTCATTTGTACGCATCTTGTGAGAATGGGTTGGCTGACAACAGTTTGTTCAAAGTTAAATGAACATTAAACATTAACAAGTCTTTATCTTTAAAGAATAAAATTTAAATAACAGCCTAATGCAAAGCATTCTGGGAAACAAAATCCGAAGGGAAAAACAGAGGTTCCCAGGATGCTTTGCATGAGGCTGTTATTTTTATAGTAAAATAACAATATTTTATTAATATTTACATAAAATGTAAATAACATAAATTTAAATCTACCATAAGTTACTGGCAAACAGCTGCATAACTACAGCAATTTTATTTCAGCTCACCATCCCGTAGTTTAAGCCACAGACTCACAATGTTTACACTTTTGGGGGAAATCAGCACTTCGTTTGCTTTACATTTATTTCCCTTTTTATACTAAATTGAGATCGGATAAAGTATTTCAACATCCTAAAATCACACACTTCACATTTAACCTTTTTATTTCAGTTCAGTTATATCTATATGCATACTCATTTTTCTAATTCACTGTTTTCTACATAAAATCACCTATATAATGTAAAATACAAATTACATATCATGTCAAAGATTGAATGACATTTTTTTGCTCCTAATCTCATCAGCTTGGGTTTTACAGACAGTGTCACATATAATTTGACAAAGTTACCACTGTATGTTTTTTTTTTTACATTAGTCCGAGAGTCAGTAATGGAGATGATAGAGAAATATGATGAAGCCCATCGTGGGAGAGAGCTAGTGACCTTCAGCGACTACTGTGTGTATGAATCTCTGGTGAAGAAACATGTTGGAAACCTTAAACAACCGGCTCTGGATACACTGAGACTCATTCGAGGTAGACCTAAAAATGGATGTTTATGCATCATTTAAAATGATTGACAATAATGCATCTAATTTAATATAATCCTTTAGGTATTGTACAGAAGGAGTTTAAGGTTATGTGTGAGGTGTCCTTCCCAAACTACCCTCATTTGAAACACATAATATTGGTAAGTTAAAATTTCAAACAATATTTCACATAAATCTACTGTAATAGATGCCATTTTAATATTTCATGTATACATACTTCTCCAGAACCAGATTGATGACATTCAGTCAAAGCAGGAAACCAAAGTGGAGAAGAGGATCTATGAATACATTAAGATGGAGAAACTTGTGTACACACAGGATCCTATTTTTACCCAAAAAGTTGTGGATTTTAAGTTTGTGGAAAGAAGACAAGAATATGAATCCATCTGTTTAGATACGGGCGAAGATGCAACCTCACCCAAAAACTGTGCTGTTTTTGACACCAGAAAACTGACACCCGAAAAACTTATCATCTACTATGAGGTGCAAACAAAAATAGTGAAATAGTGTAAAAGTAAAGTTTAGCCTACATTTAAATTTGATCAAAAAAAATTTTTAGTTGGTTGTGATAAACAAAACCTCTCATGTTCTCTTAATCCAAACTAGATTGTGTATCAGCGTCTGGCCGACTACATTCCTATGGTGATCCTGCTGTTTATACTGAAAGAAGCTGCTGTGATGTTGCGAGCTCAAGCCATGGACCTGCGAGATGGAGCTGATGTTGTGAAGCTGCTGGTGGAGGATTCAGATGCTGGGAGACGGAGAACAGACTTATATCAGCGTATGGAGCGACTGCGTCTGGCACAAGAAAGGATCAGTGTGTACCTTTGAGACAGAACTTCATAAAGCTTTAAAAGAGAGCTGTCATTTTACATTGGACTTGAATGTCCTTGCTCTTAATCACTGAAAGTAAAAAGCTTCTTAAATAATTTTTTAATAAATATGCATTAAATACTTAAGTGAATATTAAAGAGAACATGAAAATATGTACGTTACTTAAATGTGTTCTTGTTTGAGCTCTTGTTTTTTATGTAAATGTCGTTTTACCAGCTAAAATCTATAACCAATCAGAGGTATGTGTACCTCAGTATTTTTGTAGATTAACAGGATCCAATAATCTGATTATATTTATTAAAATTATTAAATGGATGCTGCATTATTGTGAGAATTAAAGACCTCCCTTCACCGACCACTAACCCTATCCAATAAATACTTATAATAAACAATCATTAGGCACTTCAATTCCTTAATTTTTATTTTTATTGAATAACAAGGTCATATGAGACACAGCCATCTTTTTACATACTGGGAACTATATTCTCAGAAGGCGAATCACTGCTACTTGGGCGGAGTGATTTGCTTGCAGCACAGAGAAGCCCCCTTGTGAGGAGCACAGAGTTCACTCAGAGTCACTTAGTAGCAGTGCTTCGCCTTCTGAGAAAATAGTTCCCAGTATGTATACGGTTAAAAGATGTCTGTGTCTCATATGACCTTGTTATTTATACACGGTGTGACTGTACAAATCACAACACATAAGAAAATGTTTGCGTTATTTTGTCACTTATTGGGAGCAATCTGCTAGCTGGAGCCATTCACTTCCAGTCTTTGTGATAAGCTAGGCTAGCGGGGGCTGTGTCAGACAGAGTTACAGCACACACAGAGATGAGAAATGTATCTAACTCTGCGGGATACGGTGAATAAGCTAAATTCCCAAAATGTGGGCGTGTTCCTCTAAACACTGAATAGAGTTAATTTTTTAGGCCATTTATTAAATGCCATTAAATAAAATTAATGGAAGTGAACATACTTCACAAGGGGCACCAGCGTTTGTATTGCCTAAGGAAATTATCTCTGTTTAATCTTGACCAAACAATTATGAAGATGTTTTATCATGCTTTTATTGAATCTGTGTTGTCCTTTTCCACTGTAGTATGGTATGGTCATATATCGTTAAAGGCAAAAAATCAGTTGGACCAGATAGTAAAATGGTCTGGTCGTTTGCTGGGTGAGTCTAGGAGTGGCATCCCTGTATACCAAACATTTACATACTGTAGGATGGCCACCTCAATCTTAGATGATGATTCTTATCCCCTGCACAGTGAGTTTTAGTTATTGCCATCTGCAAGGAGGCATAAAGTCCCATGGTGTAGAACGAAAATATATAAGAGCAGCTTTGAACCAAATGCGGTTAATATGATAAACAAATTGTAGAGGTGTTTTTTTTAGAAATGTTTTATGTTCTTTTACAAAGACAATTTTTAATGTTTTTGATAGAACTTTTATTTATTTAGTATGAGTATTTATTTAATTGTTCATATGCGGTTTAGAGTGTTCTGCGTTGTGTGTTTTTGTACTGGATGCCATTGAATGTCATTTGTACTTTAAAACAAATTTACCTACGGGTACAATAAAAGCTTACCTAACCTACTGAATAAAGACTGTAAAAGTGGGAGGGTCCAATATCATTGGTAAGGGGGTTGGTCTTGTACAATGCCACATACAATGATTCTGACGCCCATGGCAAAAATAAAAAAAACCCAGTGGACAAGCGTCTGTGTTTATTTTAAATTCAGTCGAATCAGACACACAGGACTTCACAATAGAAAAGGAGCAGCTGTGATTTTTTTTTTTTAGCATTATTACGAAGACTGGGCTTGTGTGAAGTCACAATTACTCAAATTAAAAATAGATCAGATTTATTTTCACTTTTCTCAAAATTTCTTCAGACATACATAGTTTCTTTTCTTCTACAGTTTGGGCTACCTCAGATAATCTGTGATTGTTAAACGGTTAGTATAAAGTTTTGCTTATTATTAAACTATTTTAACTAAATCAGTAAATTGTAATAAATTATTTAGTGACATTATTAATTTTGCATTAATTTGATTAGCTTTATTTATTTGTATAATTGTATAGTTTATTTCTTGCTCTATGCTCTGAATAAATAAACATTTACATTTTTATATTTACAGTGAGAACATGGGGGGAGAGATTCTTAAACATTTAGAGGAGAACATCTGTCCATTTATTGATCTGATTGACAAACTGCGGTTAGTTGGCATTCAGAAAGACTTAAACATCTCACTACCGACTATTGTAGTAATCGGAGATCAGAGTTCTGGAAAAAGTTCTGTACTGGAAGGGCTGTCTGGTGTTGCATTACCAAGAGGGAGTGGTAAGTATGGGCTGTACAACGTTGAACATGGATTTTTGTAGGGATGCACCGATTGGATTTTTTTGGGCCGATACCGATGCCGATACCGACATTAAACACTTGTATACAATACTATACAGTTGGTCTATTAGCTAGTTTATTTCTGTATCAAATTATTTTTACTGAACATGGATTTTATCTAATTAACATTCAACTGACCAACATAATAAAAGAGGCACAAATTAAGCTAAAACAAATCTAATAAGTCAGCATGACAACCTTCAAAGGTGGTTTTTGCTATTCAGCATTTCTTTTATTAACAACATTAACACATTTTTTTACATATAATGGATTTTTTTATGCAGTTAATTAATAAACAATCTGTATCGGCCTTTCTCGTGCTATTGCCGATATGCCGATGGTTTCAAATTCATCAAAAATCGGCCGATAAATATCGGTGGCCAATACATCGGTGCATCACTAGATTTTTGCAATGAAGGGGAGACGTCAAGGGCGGTATGTTGAAGGATGAATTAAGTGACAACACTTATATTAAACTCTTTATTATCAGGAAAAATGAACCAAATAAAACCTTTTACTATCAGAAACCGTGATGTACTTTTTTAACGAATAACCTTCTAGTAAGAAAATTACATTCTTACTATTTTTTGTTTTCATTCCATTATAAAAATGACATGCTTTAATTCCTAATTATGTAATTTGCTCATATATTGTTACAGTAATGTGATTAACTGAACTGTATTGGGTATAGGGATTGTCACCAGATGTCCACTGGAGCTGAAGCTGAGGAAGGTAACAGATGCAATCAGCTGGAAGGCAACTCTATCTTACCACCTGAAGAAAACTGAACTTGTGAACTCATTAGCTGGTAATTCTGCTTGTACTGTTTCTGTGGATATTGTACAAGATTTCAATATCGTACAGTGATAGTATTAATGTAATTGTAATTCATTGGCTGAAATCTGGAAGTGCGAATACATCTTTTTTTTTCATCTTTCCTAGAAAGCATATACTGGCAAACACAGCAGTCTTGAAAGTTATAATAATTCAATTCGTATTCAGGCTACATGCTGAAACATGAAAGCTATAGCAAAACATTGTGTTGTTATAACTAAAAGTCGAGTCTTAATTGGAAGTCTCCGTATAATTTCTCGAATCGCTCTCGTGGTACTTTGACGTCATCGACATGTCGGTTCTTGCAGCTATGGCGGCGGCAGATGAAGTCGAACAAGCCTATTGGCTGATGAGGTTAAACAAGAGACAGACAGGTGGATGTAATCTGAGCTAATGAGTCCAGGGCTGCGTTCAGCCCCGACAAAATGTTGCACAACGTTTATTAAACAGAAACAGTGCTGCATCCGAAAACTCTTAATTGCTGCCTTCTGCCTTTTAAAGCAACACTATGTAGTTTATCAACCTTTAAATATTGTCTCTAAAATTATTTCAGTGATAGAACAACTCTTAACTGGACAAATTCTACTGCTGCTGCAACCTGAGCAGCCTCCTAGCTGCTACAAGCACACTCTGAAAGTCGAGGTTGAGGGTAGAGCACACAGCTCCGCCCCTCCCCCTGCCTGCAAAAGAGTGTCTGATACCAGGCACTGTTGCACTTTTCAACCACATGGGGGAGCCGTAAGTCAATTTTACATGGAAACTACATAGTGTTGCTTTAATTGCATTTCTAGCGAGAAATTAGTATTGTAGTTTTCAAATATATGATTAGTTATCACAAATGCGCTCTCTGTTTATATTTCAAAACACGCTGCCTTTGAAGTGTGTCTGAAAGCGTTTTCGGACGCAGCCAGTGATGCGTTGATCTCCCTGTTGTGATGACGCAAGAGTTGCAACTACGGTAGCTGAGAAGGCCATGCTTTGTGTTCTTTTTTAAATGTTTCTGTAGCCTGATGAAATCGTTAGCCTGATGTTGCCGTCCAGAATGAAAGAGAACATTCCAACTTGAAACCATTGTGCGAGCTGTCTCTTTAGTACTGGGTGGTTTATTTACATGTTGCTGCTGATTGGACTGCAGTTCTGACACACCCACCAAACAAGAGAAAACTTATTTCAAACCCTGTTGCACATGTTGTTTAACCCGGAAACCGTAGCAAAACGTTGCGCACTGTTTGTAACCTTGCCCCAGACAATGAATTATGGGAAGTCCATGTAAACAGTCAGGGAGTGCCCTCTGGTGGAGTATTTGGGAACTCCAGCTGATACATATAACAATATGGAATTGAACTCGGTGTCACAAATTAACCAATATCTGTTTTTACTGTAAGTGAGTGTTTTTTATGATGAGGAGCATGTTTTCAGTCATGGAATTTGCAGGATTATTATAGTATGTCAAAAGCTCAAAGGAAATTTGTTTTATCCACATTTATCAGTATTGTATACTGTCAAGAGAAAAAGGGCAAAAAATAGTCCCTAGCCGTCATTGGGGCGGTACGCCTATGTACCTAAAGAGTTCACTAGTACCTCAAAGGTACATAAATTGGTACCAAATATTTATACATGGGCCTATCTGTACATAAATAGTACATATTAGCTATAGCTAACGTATATGTTTACATGCAACCAAATAATCTGTTTAGGGTGTTTTTGATAGGGTGTAAATTTTGATCATATTGAAGGGGGTGGTGTAGTCCAATCTGTGATCTGATCAGCAGGAGAAAAGTATGCATGTAATGCTGGGTAGCCTACACGCCAAAAGATTTTTTACATCTTATAAGATTTTGAAATGTGATAGACCACAAACATGAGGATAAAATCCTAGATTTTATAGTGTGTGGTGTGCCATGATGTGTCAAAGACAGCACACCACACACTGACAGATTTTCAACCAGAGTCTCGACTGTGAACACTGTGAATCTGATTGGATATTCGTGATCGGGCGACTCTGACGTTCTTCTGATCAGGTTCGAACACTCTTAACGCAGCTCACACCTAGGGAAAATCTGATAAAATAATCTGTAGAACCATCAAGATAATCGGGACATAGCTAGGATTGTTGGAAGGGGGTGAAATCAGTCTGATTATCTTTTGGTGTGTACCCAGCATAAACACATGAATCATAGTATTTTCTCAATCGATGCAAAAATACATTGTGCACATACATGTGCAGAACATTTTCGCTCAAATTCATGTCTTATATTTACCTTATATTTACATCTCGCATAATTCTTATCACAGAAACATGCAATAGCAAGGCAATCTCCACGCATTATTAAGTTAATGGACACTGTACATTCTGCAGCGTTCATGTGTACTTTCATAACATGAGTCTACATAAAGCAATGAAATTAGTGTTGTGCCTTTTGAAAATTGTATTTTCATTGCCTATATCTGAAAACTTCTTAAGAAGAACTTTCTCCAACTCAACTTACATTTATCCAGAGATAAAGCGTAAACTCAACGAGAGATGCTGTGATTTTGATATTAACCATGTCATGTTGTTGTTGCAGGCCAAAAGGAGCCACGTGTATCTTTCGAACCGAAGACAATTACATTTGAAGATCCCTCATTAGTTGAAAAATACGTTATGGACGGTTAGTAAAACTGCACTGCAATATATTTTGCTTTCATTTTAAATTGTTACATTTAAGTACCTATAAACATAAAAAACATGTCTGTTATTCTTGTCATAGGGACAGCTTTTGACAGTCATCCCAATGACAAAATGTTTCCCAATCTATCTGAATTCATCTTATATTATAATTATTAACTAAAATGCCTCATTGTCAGGAAATTAAAAATAATTTAATGTGAAAATGTTTTCACATACCTGCGTTTAAATTTGATTTCTGTTTTCAGAGTCAAGAGTGTTACATGACATTCTGATGCTCATTATTTTTTTGGTATCTAAAATAAAATATACTAGAACAATCGGAAAAAGGATGTAATATAATATACTCTATCAGCACCCTGGTATTACAAGTACGTTGTAAGGAAATTAATCATACACTCTTACAAATAAAGGTGCTTTAAAGGAGCATTTCACCCGTAGAAACATTATTCTTTATTGAAAGTTTGTCATATTTGTAGTCAAAATGTAACATACATTTCAAATTTGGTGCCTATTTGACCGAGAAAAGGAGTGTTTGTAGTCTCACCCCTCAACAAAGATATTGGACTTCCTTCTTTCAATGATGCAAAATGATGATTTTTACATCATTGAAAGAAGGAAGTGCAACACTGAAATCTGTATTTCTCCTGTCTCAGCGGCAACTGAATAAATGATGCATGACCATTCAAAAGCATGACTGGGGTTCTAACTATACAAAACTTAATACAAATGGGTGAAGTGTCCCTTTAAAGAACTAGTGTGTAGATTTTTAGTGGAATCAAGTGGTGAGATTGTGAATTGCAACCAACGGCTCAGCAAATGTAAGTTAACAACACAACGGAATCAAGACACAATACAAAGGAATCAATAAGCCAAAACATAGCGAAATTAAGCCACAACACAACAGAATCAATCAAGCCACAACACAGAGAAATTAAGCCACAACACAAACAAATCAAGCCACAACACAACAGAATCAGGCCACAAAAAAACGGAATCAAGTCAAAACACAACAGAATCAGGCAACAACAACAAAACAGAATCAAGCCACAACAGAATCAAGTCAAAAGCAAAACAGAATCAGGCCACAACAAAGCAGAATCAGGGCACAACACAAAAGAATCAAGCCACAACACAACAGAATCAGGCCAAAAGCAAAACAGAATCAAGCCACAACAAAACAAAATCAAGCCTCAAGCCACAACACAACAAAATCAAGCTACAACAAAGCAGAATCAGGCAACAACAAAACGGAATCAAGCCACAACAAAACAGAATCAAGCCACAACAAAACAAAATCAAGCCTCAAGCCACAACACAACAAAATCAAGCTACAACAAAGCAGAATCAGGCAACAACAAAACAGAATCAAGCCACAACACAACAGAATCAAGCCACAACACAGCGAAATTAAGCCACAACAAAACAAAATCAAGCCACAACACAACAGAATCAGGCCACAAAAAAACGGAATCAAGCCAAAACACAACAGAATTAGGCAACAACAAAACAGAATCAAGCCACAACAAAACAGAATCAAGCCAAAACAGAATCAAGCCACAACAGAATCAAGCCACAACAAAGCAGAATCAGTGCACAACACAAAAGAATCAAGCCACAACACAACAGAATCAGGCCAAAAGCAAAACAGAATCAGGCCACAATGGAATCAAATCACAACAAAACAGAATCAAGCCACAACAAAACAAAATCAAGCCACAACACAACAGAATCAGGCCAAAAGCAAAACAGAATCAGGTCACAATGGAATCAAGCCACAACCAAACAAAATCAAGCCTCAAACCACAACACAACAGAATCAAGCTACAACAAAGCAGAATCAGGCAACAACAAAACGGAATCAAGCCACAACAGAATCAAGCCACAACACAACAGAATCAAGACACAGTACAACAAAACAGAATCAGGCCACAACAAAACGGAATCAAGCCAAAACACAACAGAATCAGGCAACAACAACACGTAGTCAAGCCACAACACAACGAAATCAAGCCACAACACCACGAAATCAAGCCACAGCACAACAGAATCAAGCAAAAACACAATAGACTCAAGCCACAACACAACAGAATCAGGCCACCACAAAAGGAATCAAGCCACAACACAGCTAAATTAAGCCACAACAGAACAGAATCAATTAAGCCACAACACAGCGAGATTAAGCCACAGCATAATCAAGCCACAACAGAATCAGACCACAACAAAATGTAATCAAGCCAAAACACAACAGAATCAGGCAACAACAAAACGTAGTTAAGCCACAACACAAAGAAATGAAGCCAAACACAGTGAAATCAAGACAAAACACAACGGAATCAAGCCACAACACATTGGAAATGCTCCTGGCCACTAGGGGGCACTTTCTTCATCAAAATACGTCACACCGTTGCGCTCAAATTTCATGTTGGGCTCAAATATTCCAGATTGGACTCAAAATAAAGATAATAAATCTACAAGGTATTTGTTTACATGCATACATTATGTAGTTTATTCCTTTTCTGTCACTCAATTAACGTTGTGGCGATGAGATGACACAAGGGCTTCCTCTAATTAGTGCTCCCAAGAGCCCACCCCTACTGTCACCAACACCTTCATCAGGGAACAGAGATTATGGTTGTAACTGATATGTTATGTAGTGTATGTCTGTAACAGCCCAGAATCAAGTGGCTGGAAACGGCGCAGGAATCTCTGATGAACTCATCACTTTAGAGATTAATTCATCTGATGTCTGTGACCTCACGCTGATCGATTTACCTGGAATTGCCAGAGTACCAGTAAAAGGACAACCACTGGATATCGGAAGCAAAGTTTGTATTTATTTTTTTGATTTCACAAGAGTTTAGTACATCACACACTCAGTTTTTAAATATGGCTTTGTGTCTTGTAGATCAAAACTCTGATCATGAAGTATATTAGAAAGCCTGAAACTCTAAACATGGTTGTGGTCCCATGTAACATTGACATTGCAACAACAGAAGCACTGAAAATGGCACAGGAAGTAGATCCTGAGGGTACAAGGACTTTCGGTAATGTAGCACACAATCATCACAAAACATCTTGCCAAAAATCCTTTGCACCCATACATGTTTAAATGTACATTTTTACCAAATAATCCTTTTCATTCTCAAAGCCGTTTTGACCAAGCCAGACCTCATAGACAAAGGAACTGAGGGGAATGTTTTGGCCATTGCCCAGAACAAAGTTATTCCTCTGCGGAAAGGTTACATCATGGTAAAGTGTAGAGGTCAACAGCAGATTGATGAAAACATTTCTCTGGAGGAGGCTTCACAGATGGAGAGAGATTTCTTCAAGAAACATAAACAATTCAGGTTAAAATCTAAAGAAAAGATTAAGTCTGACTCAACAAATGACATTTTAAGTTACTTTTATTGAAGCACCAACAAATGAAAATTCATTAAACAAGTTCCGCCTTTGTTTCTACAGACGTCTTTTGACTGACAACAAGGCTACTCTTTCCTGTCTTGCTGTTGAACTGACTGTGCATCTTGTTAATCATATAAAGGTATGTCTTTGTTTCCTACACTGTAAAACCTAACAGTTAACTTAACTCAAACCATTTAAGTAAACCGGTTGCATTAGACCATTTAAGTTTTAAAACACATACATTTAAGTACTGTGAACTTGAGTCATGTGCAATTATGCACTTATATTTAAGTAGTGTGAACTTAAATATAAGTGCATAACTGCATATGACTCAATTTGTTTAAGTTCACAGTACTCAAATGTATGTGTTTTAAAACTAATGCAATCGCTTTACTTAAATGGTTTGAGTTGAGTTAACTTTTAGGTTTTACAGTGTACTCCTGAGGTCTTTTTGAACCTTTAAAGGAAAACACCATAGTTTTTCAATATTTTACTATGTTCTTACCTCAACTTAGACAAATTAATACATCCCTATCTTTTTTCAATGCGTGCACTTAATCTTTGTACAGCGCGTCGTGAATGTATTAGCATTTAGCCTAGCCCCATTCATTCCTTAGGATCCAAACAGGGATGAATTTAGATACCACTAAACACTTCTATGTTTTCCCTATTTAAAGACTGTTACATGAGTACTACACGAGAAAGCATGGTGGCACAAAATAAAACGTGCCGATTTTTTTAAATGAGAACTATAGTGTATCACGTCTGTGAACTCCCCCCTCTTATGATGTTACTGTGCCTGAGGTCGAAGTGCTGCAAACTAAGTGATCTTTCAGCATACAATATAGATCTAATTTTTATCTGCTTAAAGGGACACTTCACCCATTTGCATTAAGCTTTGTATAGTAAGAACCCCAGTCATGTTTTTGAATGGTCATGCATCATTTTCTAAGTTGCCGCTCAGACAGGATAAATACAGATTTCAGTGTTGCACTTCCTTCTTTCAATGATGTAAAAATCATCATATTTCATCATTGAAAGAAGGAAGTCCAATATCTTTGTTGAGGGGGTGAGACTACAAACACCCCTTCTCTCGGTCAAATAGGCACCAAATTCTAAATATATGTTACATTTCGACTACAATTATGATGCACTTTCAATAAAGATTAATGTTTCTACGGGTGAAATGCTCCTTTAGAACACGTTTTATTTTGTGCCACCATACTGACTTGTCTTTAAATACGGAAAACATGGAAGTGTTTGGTGGCTTCTAAATGAATGCCTCTTTGGATCCTAAGGAATGAATGGGGCTAGGCTAAATGCTAAAACATTCCCAACATGCTATGCAAAGATAAAGTGCACGCATTGATAAAAGATAGGGATGTATTAATTTGTCTAAGTTGAGGTAAGAACATAGTAAAATATTGAAAAACTGTGGTGTTTTCCTTTAAAACTGAACATGACAACACACACCTTTTTATACTTTGGTCAGAAATCACTGCCGCTGCTCGATGAAGAGGTTAAAAAGCAGTTATCAGAAGTGAGAAATGAGATAAAGAAGATTGAGTGTGGACCACCACTGGACACTCAGGGAGCCAAACAATATCTCATTAAGGTAAAAACTTCAGTAGCTTGGATTAGATTTTTACTTGAATAAAATAGGAATTAAAATGGCTTTACCTCTAGTTTACCTTAAGTATACAAACTTCTTTGTTTTGTACGGTTATTTTCCCACTGCCAAACACTAGTTTATGTGTAATTATGATGCAACGCGTTCATTAACTAGTTTTTATTTTCACAGATCTTATCAGAATTCAATGAAAAAATTAAGTTCTTATCATTGGGGGAACTGATCATTGAAGACAATTTGTTTACTCAGCTTCGGAAAGAATACAAGAAGTGGAATGATCATCTAAACAAGATAATATCATCCTGTCAGTATATATATTCAAATTTATAAAAGGTTTACTGTTGTACTTTTCTAAAACATTTTTCACAATAGTGTGTTTAAGCAGCCTGTATTTGTTTTGGTCAGTGTTGGGGAAATTTACTTTTAAAAGTACAAAGGCGTGTATGCATAGAGTGCATAATGTGACTTTGTTTAATTTAATTCAGTAAAAATTTTTTTATCAAATTAATTTAACCAAAAAAGTAACTTGCATGTATTTTTTTTAAAAGTAACTCAAATATTAATGTGTACATTTAAAAAGTAATGTGTTACTTTACTCGTTACTTCAGAAAAGTAATATTAGGCTTACGTAATGCACGTTACTTGTAATGCGTTACCCCCAACAAAAGGTTTTGGTGCACATATAATATAGAGAAATCACAAATTACAGTTGTGCTCATAAATTGACATACCCTGGCAGAATTTATGATTTCTTGGCCATTTCTCAGAGAATATGAATGATAACAAAAAACTTTTTTTTCACTCATGGATAGGGTTTGGCTGAATCTATTTATTATCAATCAACTACTTTTTTTAAATCACAATGACAACAGAAACTACCCAAATAACCCTGATTAAAAATGGACACACCTTTTGTGATAGTTGTGGATGAGGCTCTTTATCTTCTCAGATGGTGAAGCTGCCCTTTCTTCTGGGCAAAAGCCTCCAGTTTCTGTACATTTTTGGGCTGTCTTGCATGATCTGCACGTTTGAGATCTCCCCAGAGTGGCTCAATGATATTGAGGTCAGGAGACTCCAGAACCTTCGCTTTATTCTCCTGTAGCCAATGACAGGTCGACTTGGCCTTGTGTTTTGGATCATTTTCATGTTGGAATGTCCAAGTGAGTCCCATGTGCAGCTTCCGGGCTGAAGAGTGCCAATTTTCCTCCAGTATTTTTTGATAACATTTTGCCATATTTTGCATATTGCCAGTGGCCATCAATTTTCACCAAATTTCCTGTGCCTTTTGTAGCTCACACGTTCCCAAAACATCAGCGATCCACCTTCATGTTTCACAGTAGGAATGGTGTACCTTTCATCATAGGCCTTGTTGACTCCTCTCCAAATGTAAAGTTTATGGTTGTGGGCAAAATTTTCAACTTTGGTGTCATCACTCCAAATGACTTTGTGCCTGAAGGTTTGAGGCCTGTCTCTGTGCTGTTTGGCGCATTGTACGTGGTATACTTTGTGGCATTTGCGTAGTAATAGCTTTCCTCTGGCAACTTGACCCTGCGGCCCACCACATGTTTTCAGATAGTCCTGTATTTCACCTGAAGTTATTTGTGGGTTTTTCTTTGCATCCCGAACAATTTTCCTGGCAATTGTGGATGTGGTTTCAACAGAACCTCGCATTTCCCACTTTCGCCGCTATTGACGAGTTATCTCATCAATTAAGAGAAAATGCTTCCCTGCCAATGACTATTTCCGGCTTTCTGCAATACCACTATTATCCACCAGTTGGCGCTTATAAAACCTGGAAGTATCGCCCTAGGGCAAGCAGCTGCATGTCCGTGTATGTTTTGAGGATCGCTCCGAATCTGATCTCTAACAAAAGTCCTTTACAAAAACGTTATTATCTCAGCCTTTTGCTCAAAATATTGTATTTTTGAAGAATCCTACCCATATTTGAGAGGGGATAAAAAGAGAACTAATAAAGGTAGGATGAATTTTTTTATGTTTGAAAGCAGATGGGCTGTTCTTTCATGTTTATATATTTGAAGAAGAACTTTTTCTGGAAGGCATTTTTTGAAAATCATGAAAAATGCTGGCACTGGCTGGCAAAAAAAAAAACCCGCTTTCGGTGAAAGACTTAATTACAGTTTAAACACTGCTGCATTTTCAATTTCTTGGATATCTTTTAATATTCCTTTCTTGTTTTATACAGTTTTATACAGTATCGGGCCAAAATCACCAGGGTATGTAAACTTTTGATCAGGGTCATTTGGGTAGTTTCTGTTTCCATTATGATTTAAAGAGTAAACACAGTTGACTAAAAATTAATGGCTTCAAGCCAAACACTTACCATGAGTGAAAGAAAAGTTGTTGTGTTATCATTTATATTCTCCAAAAAATGGCAAAGAAAACATAAATTCTGCTAGGGTACGTGAACTTACGTATGAGCACAACTGTACAGTAAGTGTAGGTGTGAAACACTTTACTCAAATTTGGAAGTAAAGTGATTCAATAATGAATATTTTTACAAGAAGTTAACAATCCGACTGGAAAGGTGAAAGAACAAATCGTAAACAACAGAGGACGAGAACTGTCCGGCTTCAGCAGCTACAGAGTGTTCGAGTCACTTCTACAGGACCATGTTAACCAACTTAAGGATCCAGCTTTTGTCTTGCTTAATACCGTGAAAGGTACCATCAAACATCTTTATGTTTAGTCTCCATTGTAGAAACATTGCATGTTTTAATGTCTTTCGCATTATTGGCTCTAAGACAATTGTGTTTGTTTTGTTTGTTTGTTTTTTTATGTTCATCTGCATGACAAGACATCGTCCTCAAGCAGTTCTTATGCCTGTCTACTGAGTGTTTCCAGAGATACCCTAATCTTCTAAAAATCACTGTGGTAAATATTGTTTCTAAATGGGGCCTAATAAAAACAACATTGGGGCATTTTTCTTTAATCTACCTTCTTTTATCATTCTTCTCTTGACACAATAGGACAAAATCGACCAAATTCAGGCAAGTCAGCAAAACAAAGCTGAAGAGAGGATCATGGAGCAGTTTGAAATGGAAAACATGATTTGTACACAAGATGATATTTTCTTTAAGACCCTGAATGAGAATGGCAACATTACATTTTCAGAAGCTCAGTTACCTATTTATGATATAGCAAGCAAGTACAGTGATATGCTGAAGGCTTATTATAAGGTAAACCTTTTTAGTTTCCATATGAGGAGTTCAGATGCGAAACCCTCTATACGTGACATGTTTTCTTGTAAATTAGCATTGATTTATCAGGCTCTTTTGTTTAGTAATTTCACTGTAATGGCAATGAAAAGACTTTTAGTTAGCAACTGAAATGCATTATTTTGTAAATGTAAAAACTGAACCACACATTAGGGGGCGCTATGATCCATGTGACTGCCACATACGGGTTGTATTCCGGTCCAAATACTCAAAAGGGACTCAAGTTTGAATGTGATCCACAGTTAGCGGCTTTTGCATCTTGAGCTCCTCATATATTTACTAATACAATATATGCATGCAGTTTATCCTTCAATATGGCAAAGTGCTCCTAATTTTAAGTAACCACATTTATAAAACAATTACTGTGTAATAAAACATTAAGAACTTAAGTTAATAAAACATTATTTTACAAGGCAAACATTTTGTTATGCATTCATCAATGGTCTTCTGGAAGAAGATCCAGTGTAGTCCATGACATATTGCTATGCTACAAAATTAAAACAGTTCACTAGGGGCATACCGTATACAGATACATTTAACACTTTGGATATTGATCTTTATTTTGTTTTAGATTATGGTGCAGCGCATGGCTGACCAGGTGCCCATGCTGACCCGCTATTTCATGTTGAAAGAAGCCGTTCAGCTCGTGTGTAATGATATGCTGACACTGTTGGAAGAAGCAGATGTGCGTGGATTCCTAAATGAGGATACTGATGTCAGTAGAAAGCGCGGAGAGTTACAGGCTCGCCTGGAATGTTTGGCCATTGCCCAGAATGAAATTTGCCAATTTTTTTCAGGAAACAAATAATCTCTACTATCTATAAATGCATCATTGATATAAAAACCAAACATGAGTTACATCAGTGGTTCTCAAACTGGGGACCGCGAGATGGTGCCAAGGGGGCCCCAGTTTTATGACATTTTATAAAATACATTCATTTAGCATGAATTCTGTGTAATTAAACCTAAAAAATAAGGCTACCAGCCAACAGCACTACTTTGTATAACATGATATGTTTTGTTTAATTATGTTAAATATTAGAACAGTTTTTGTCCTAAATTTTCTTTGGGAGAAGTGCACCGTACACAAGGGGGCCCGCACGCGGAAAATGTTTGAGAACCACTGACTTACATGACCCATTAAAGATCATGTAAATCACCTGTTATTGAGGAAAAAAACAGCGCACACTGATTTTTCCTGTTATCTCTCATCTTTTTGTCCTGTCTTATAGAGTCTGTTTTCATTGGGTTTTATATTGGGTTTATTTCTGTTATTACTATTTTTAAATGCAATACTATTACTTTATTTATTACTTTTTTTCAAGAGTAATTATTTACACTTGTTATATTATGTTACTTTTACTGATGATAAGACACAATCTTTTAAATAATTTATGTTACTTAGCAGCAATAAATACATCTGCAACAGAAGTTTAAGTTTAAACAGCACAGAAAATGCTGAAAAATATTAGCTACACCCTGTTTAGTTTTCTTATGTCCTTCATATTATGCCTTAATGTAAATGTAACCTGCTGCTAGTAGTGCAAGATTTGCATTCAATGGACTGAACATACAGAACACCTTTGACAGAGGTTTAGTGTATTTGCATAACTCAGTCTGAGGGTGGCGCTTTTTAGTACATTTAACCAAGTAATGTATGGGGAACTGGCTTATTTAACAAAAACATAAACAAACTACAGGCTATTGCTTTGTTTGTTTTTATCATTTATAATCATTTTTATTTTAGTTTTGCATTGCTACTGTTTCTGAAAAGTAAAAGTTTTGTACTTTTCTATTTATTTATTTAAGATATTTTAAACTTAATAATTTTTGCGTTCACAAATTTGAGTTTAAAAATTTGGCTCACAAATGTTGCACATTTTTTGTTACTGCTTTGTTAAAGGGACACTCCACTTTTTTGAAAATAGCCTCATTTTCCAGCTCCCTTATTTGATTCTTAACATTTTGAAATACATTCAACTTATCTCTGTCTGTACCACTTTTAGCATAGCTTAGCATAATCCATTGAATCTGATTAGACCATAAGCATAAGGGGACTATTTTTGTCTGCTGCATATCTGCCTAGAAAATCGCAACTTTTATTTTTCAGTCTGTCTTAGTACACGATGTAACTACAGAAGAGTCAAGTTTTAAATAGTAAAAACATCGAAACTCTTTGGTTATTTTTGAGCGCAATGCTAACGGTCTAATCAGATTCAATGGATTGTGCTAAGCTATGCTAAATGTAATGTACAGCCAAACCCGGAGATCGGCTGAATGGATTCCAAAATGTTAAAAATCAAATGTGTTCATTAGTTAGTTTATAAAATTTTAGTGTACAGTAACCATACATTGGTTTCTGTTTTCCAGAATGTATCTACAGCAGTCTGCTTATACAAACATATTTTAACTGGAAATATGTATGTTTAATATGTCTGGAAAAATAGTGTAGTTTTGTACTAGTTATATAATAGTTTTGCATTATCTATGGGGTAAATAACACAAAACGTTGCATTTTCACGCAAAACATGCATGTCATTAAATAGCACTTTTCTAAGTTGTGACATAAGGAAGCTTTCTGATTTCTATAAAAAGCCTATACTGACGGGGCTTAACGTATGCCTTCATTTCTGAAATGGGTGTGATACACCATGAATTCTGCAACACAACGACTACTCTTCTCTCCAAACACTGCATTGTGAAACCAAAATTCTAAGAAATTATAAAAAAAAAACATTTAGAATAGAGACAAATTCAATTCTCAGAACTAACTTTGTGTTTTACTCTGTTATATTTCCATAAAATGCATCTATCAAGTAATTTTGTAACGCTTTAGATGACAGCCTGCAGTTTGTCCCATACGTGAAAATAATTATTAGCATACCTTATAACAATAGTGTGCCTCTGTACACTGTATGTAAAGAAACAGTATTATTAGGGAATACTTATAAAGGCTTTTCGGTTAAGGTTCATAGACACCATATGTCTAATCTTTAAGAATGGTGCATTTTCTCTGAATATTTGATTATTGTTCTGTATCATTTACACAATAAATCATCTTATTATGGCATAGTTGGTCTTTAAATGATAATAGTGGTTTAGCAGTAAAAAAGTAATAGGTTTGTATTATTAAATTGCAGACAAATATTTGGGATGGCTTTTACGGTATGTTTGGTGCGAAATGAGTGCTGTAGGGGCCACAAATTCATATTCTTTCATAGGGCCCAAAATTGCTAGTAGCAATTCTGCTAATGCATATAGGACAGAGTTGGAGATTAAACATTTTCATTTTTTTCTCTTATGTTTTCGATTTCTGCAGTAAAGAATTTTATAAAGTCACTTCTACTAAGTTTTGACGAAATATTTAGATCAGAGGATGTCTGTTTGTTTGTTAAAGTAGTCATTGTTCTAAACCAGTGCTTCCCAATCCTAGTCCTCGAGTCCCCTCTCCCAAAAAGTTTTAAATGTCTCCTTATTTAAAATACCTGATTCAACTTATCATCCTTCCAAAATGGTACATGTCTCCCTAACAAGCTGATGAGTTAAATAAGGAGACATCTAATACTTTTTGGGAGGGGGTGATCGAGGACCAGGATTGGGAAGCACTCTAATCTAAACAAAAACCTTATATTGCGTTTATTTCTTTAGAGCACATGTGGTGCTGCTGTACCATGGCACTTTACCTTTTACTCTTCAATCTTTTTTATTTAATTGGAGCAACAATATATATCTCATGTACAGATCGCATCTCAACCGGCTGCAAAGCACTGCAACACATCAAAATGTGTACATTGCAAACATCACAACATAGAACAGAACGGCATGGCACAACACATAGAGCCTTATTATCAAAATATTAAAAAAATGCACAACACCAATAGCCTTATTATCAAAATATTTAAAAAATGCAGTACGTGGAAACCCAGTGTTGAATTCGTAGGTAAGTATAAGTTTCTGTTTCCCGATCTTTTGAAAGTGATAACCTGTTGCTCAGGTAGAGAACCTGAACAACTGGAACATTGAAAACAATAAGTGTGTCCCAGTCAGTACCCCAGTGTAGTACTTTCAGTTTTTCACAATTGCTAATAATTAATAGTGAGTTAATAATGATAGAATTTGTGTGAAGGATCCCTTTAAACTTCTTTGTTAAACAGTCTAGACGCACTCGTGTCACAATAAAGTGACTTTTGCAAATGCTTTTGAATGATATTGAATTGCTGAATAATGAAATTGGACATTGTCCCAGATAACTATGACATTTCATACCGTTTGCTCCTGATTGACCTACGGAAAGGAGATTTCATTAAGGAAGTTAAAAAAATTAGTTTTTCAGTGTTGTGTGCCCAAGACATAATTGTGTGCCACAAAGACAATCATGGAAATAGTGGCACACATGGTGATGTTGCCTCCTCTTTGTCCAGGGACATTGACTTTGGCATGATGACCAATCATGTTTCCTTTATTTGTGGAGATTAAAGCCGCTTCATTAACATACAGGTACTCATAATGAGTTAAACTGCTATCCAACTTCAGAATATAATACAGAATACAAGAATACATGTTGATCAACATTGAGTTCTCCCACTTTGACACAGCACCAATGTATACTGAATTTTTCCAGAGTGTAATAGTTTATGGACATATAATACTCAGGAAATACATTTAGTTGTTTTTTTTAATAGTAAATATGCAGTGGCTTTTAGGCCTTGTCCACACGGACTGGGTATTTTTATAACCGCAACATCTGTTGCAGTGTTGTCGTGTAGAAAGTACAACCGGGGTTTTTGCTTCTGATAAAGGCTTCTAATTGGCTTCATGATTAGGGTTATATCACCGCTTGCTGGTGTGGCATGCTCTTGACAGCGCATGATCACGTGTTTTTGCAGGTTCATGTAGGCGGAGATTTCTTTTAAACCAAGCATGTGTGGAGGAAAAACTCAGGTTATAAAAATACCCATCTCCATGTGGACTAGGCTTTACATACCTGAACAAACTGGAATCACAACTCTTTTAGTTTCTTTTAAAGAGCTCTTGTTGCTTAATCCAAATCGCATTTCTTCTTAAAAAAATGATAAATTGTGAAAATACTGCATTGGTGAATATTATGAAAAAATGTATTGTCCTGTATTACTCGTTGCTAAATTTCTTTGAGATGGATGGTGTTGTTTTGGAGCACCATGTCAACAATGGCATGTTCTTGTTAATTTTAAAACATGTTGTTCGTCCACCAAAACATGTTCTCGAACTTCTAAAATTAGAACTTCATTTCTAAAAACAAAAAACATTACGTAATAAATATAAATATTTGCAGTAGAGAACAGAAATGTACAAGACTCTAGACTCATATAACCAGAATAGTAGAGTTAGTTACTGGTATCCCTCTGAAATGTGCACACTAAATGCATTGTCCCAGAATTCACCCATCTTTGTGTTATTATTGAAACAACACATTTTGTGTTACTTTTAACACAACTTGTGTTTTATTTAAACACAAAATCACACATAATGTGTTAAAAGCATAACACAAAAAGATCATGCTCTTTGTTTGGTGTGTTTGAAAAAATTAATTTTTGTGAATTGTGTAAAAAACATTTAAAAAAGATGGACGTTGTGTCCGTGACGTCACCTATAGGTTTCTGAGATCGTTTTTGAAGCTTAAAGTAGGCGGTCATCCGCGCGTCACTCACGGATATCCAAAAATGGGTAAAGATGCAGAACTTGGGTGATGTTGGGGTGTCTGGTTGCTGAAACCACGCCCCCTAGCTTGAATCTAGTGACAGCAGTGGCTGTTCAAACGTCACTCCAGCGGCCACGCCCTAAATTATGCAGAACTTTAAGGCTTGATATCATTTAAACGGATGAGTTACAAAACAATTCACCCCCCTCACAGTTATCATGAAGGGCAAAATTAGCTAGACAAAAACCATTTTTGTACCAGGCTGAAAGCATATTATTTTCTACTGTAAAGATTTTAACATGGGGGTCTATGGGAATTGACTCCCTTTTGGAGTAAATTAATTGCAGTTTAAATCACTTCCACGTATTGGCTTCACCAGACAGACCGGAAGGTTGCTCGGTGTTAAACCAATAAATAAAGTTGCAATTGTATTTTCCTATTATATAAAGCATTTGAGATTTGAGTAGGCTATTGAGCAGGGACTGCCACAAAATAATTACAACAGAAACTTTATTATGTAGTTTGTAGCATATGCTCCTCAAAACCTCCTCCTTTGGCAAATTAATTGCTGCATTTATAGAATTGGACATACACGATATAATGTATGAACTTTGTGAAACAATACATGCTTAACTTCTTTCAACACGAAAGCATCGTTAGATCCGAGGAGCTTGAAAATGTTCATGCATGCTCCACCCAGGGTCACGAAATATCTCAGACACAAATATTTCAGAACACCAGCCCTGGGTGTGATTGTCTTTGTAAATATTCAGTTTGACTTCACACAGCACCTACTAGAAGACAAGGTTCTCTCTCTGTTATTAGGCATACGGCACTGTTTGAGTAAAAACTAAATTATAATACAATCATCTGGGAATAAGGAAATTATCTATTCTTATAACCAAGTTTTCTTGGTTTTTCCAGCTTTTCTTTAGACATAATGTCATTTTTATTTAGTTCCTCTGGAGACAGTAGAGATAGTAGTTTCATTGAAAGGTAAGTACAAAAAATTTATTTTGCTTATTATTAATTTTTTTTAATGAATCAATCAATTGTATGAATTAATTTTGAGGCAATTCTGTTTATTTTCATACTTTTGTTGTTATGGGCTCTGAATAAATAAACATTTGTATACAGTCAGAGAATGGGGGGAGAGCTTCACGATCGTTTAGAGGAGAACATCCGTCCATTTATTGATCTGATTGATACACTGCGGTCACTTGGGATTCAGAGAGACCTGGATATGTCACTACCGACTATAGTAGCAATCGGAGATCAGAGTTCTGGAAAAAGTTCTGTATTGGAAGCTCTGTCTGGTGTTGCATTACCAAGAGGGAGTGGTAAGGACTATCTTCTTTAAATATAAAAATAGCTGTTGCAAGCAACGTTCTTACGGCCAGGGACTCTAATAAAGGACCAATGGCATTTCATGTTTTTTCTTTTGAACTTCTTAATAAACATTTGTGTCCTTGTCGATATGTTTGTTTTAATTTCACAATAAGAAATTGTGTAACTCTAATTTGCTTGTCATATAATTTCTCACTGTAGTGATGAGATTGCTGAATTGTGTTGGTAGGGATGGTCACCAGATGCCCACTGGAGCTAAAGTTGAGGAAGGTAACAGGTGGAAGCAGCTGGAATGCAACTATATCATACAGGAAGAAGAGATTTGATGTGGCGAACTCATCAGTCGGTAATACTGCATGTAAGTTATTATGTTTTGAGCTACGTGTGAACGGTACTTTTAGCCTATACGATTTTTTTTTATTCTACTAAATAGCCTATATTTCTCCATACTTGATCTTTATACTTGTTTCTCTTTGGAAAACTTTTACTTCACACATTCTTAGGCATAGTATAGCCTACTTTTTAACTACATTTCATTAAATTAAATTTAAATAATAATTACATAAAAAAATCTAGTCCTATACTTGTACTCACGTAAAAGTAGAAGTTTTACTTAAAGGAATAGTCTACTCATTTTCAATATTAAACTATGTTATTACCTTAACTAAGAAGAGTTGATACATCCCTCTATCATCTTAAGGGCGTAGCCTGTGCGTAGCTCTGCGTAGCCTGACGCGCACCTCACAAAATTTCTAACAGCGCGTCGGCTCTACGCGGACCATAAGCTCTGTGATTGGTCCACCAGAACCCCTCCCGTCAGGTAAAAAACTGCGTCATAGGTATTTCCGTTTGAGACGGTGAAAACAAAGATGAGCCAAGTTGAGGATTGATTTAACTCAAACTGAAACATAAGTCGTTGTTTATTTACTTCCATCATTGCTGGTCTTCTCAAATTATACACAACAAGTTGCTATTTCTTTTTCGTTTGTGGGTTAACTTGCTTAGCTTCTTCTTCTGTGACGACTTCTGCTGCTACTGTGGTTACACGCGTGATTACTGCCAACCAGCGGTTTCACGTGTGTTTGCACGTCGACGCGGACGGCGACGCACAAGTATAAATGAAAACCGACGCGGAACCTACACCATCGCTGCTACGCCGTAGGACCTACGCACGACTATAAATCGCCCTTTACGCCACATTCAGACAGACAGCGATGTTATCGCTGCTCATCGCCTGCCGCTGGTGGTTGATGTCGCTTGTGGGCGTTCCCACTTCTGGTTGCGTAGTAGTGTGACATTGTAAACAACAAATCAGTGCTCCACTTACTTCACTCCCATCGCTAGTCGCTCATGAAACTCGCTGCTAATTTGCATAAAGTTAAACTTTTCTCAACTTTTGTCGCGCGACTCCGTCGCTAATCGCGCCTACATTCTGTCGCCAACGGTCACGTTCGCTCGTGTCACCGGAAGTCGCCCAGTTTCCATTGAAATGAATGAGATCGCGTCGCTCTGCTACTGCTTGTCGTTGGCTGTCTGAATGGGGTGTTAGTGCGTGTACGTAAGCGCTGGAGCGCGCTGCGAAACTTCGATAGCATTTAGCTTAGCCCCATATTCAATGGTATCAAACAGAGATAAAGTTAGAAGTGACCAAACACATCCATGGTTTTCCTATTTAAGACGAGTAGTTATACGAGCAAGTTTGGTGGTACAAAATAAAACATTTTTTTTCTAAGCGGATTTAAAAGAGGAACTATATTGTATGGTGTAATAGCACTTTTGGGAGTACTTCGACTCGCTTGAAAAGTCCGCTCCCCTTCTCCCTCTCAAAATGGGAGAGTGTTACTGCGCCGAGTCGAAGTACTCCCAAAAGTGCTATTACGCCATACAATATAGTTCCTCTTTTAAATCCGCTTAGAAAAGCGCTACGTTTTATTTTGTACCACCAAACTTGCTCGTATAACTACTATAACTATTTTTGGCCATTTTGAAAAATATAAAAAAAATATATTTGGAAATATATTTTTGGCCGTTTGGATATGTGACTGTTCGGAAAAATGCACTATTAAACTTCATATAAAATTTATTAAAAAAACTTAAAGAGAGTCCTTGCATGGCTATTTAAGCCACCAAATATTGAGATATCTGACTATGGTTAAAAACTGTTGGTAATAAAAAAAAATCTCATAGTAAAGTTGACATTTGCATTGAATTGCTTGTACTGTCTGTATGAACAAATAACCAATTCGATCATTCGATAGTTCCCCCCCCCCACACACCATTCCATACCATTCCATTAGACTGCTTGCATAAGATGTTTTACAGTGACCAAAGTAAAAGCATTTGCTCTGCATAGGCTACTCAAAAAAAAAAAACAAAAAAAAAACAAAACAAAAAACACTGGAGAGAGAATCAGGACAGTGAGAACATAAGGCATCACATTCACATCAGTTTTACTTTCTGAAGTAAAATAGTTTACTTTCTATCTTTCCTTAAAATTGTCATAACAAATACAGCAAATACAGTAGACTGTCAGTTAGACCAGGGAGAGTGACGGCTCGGGCTGCAAACATCATTATCACAAGCTACAGACATATTTTAACAAACCTTCTAACATACAGAACATCACACACCAGGACTTTACTACAATATAATTGTAGGTGGATAAATAGAAAATTATTATCTAAATATGCATTCAGTTCAACATCAAGTTTGTATAGGCCAAGGACGAAGATGCATTTCGCCACACAACACTGCACTCTAGTTGTTACATAAGGTAACTCCCCACACTGCAAAAATCGTGATCACACACAATTAATTTCACACATAAATTTAGCATTTCCCAACCTCAGCGCATACAAGATTATTAAAGGAGTTCACAGAAAAAAGGAAAATTCTGTCATTATTTACTCAACCTTCATGTTGTAAAAAACCTGTACAAATTTCTTTGTTCTGATGAACACAAAGCAACACTACTAAATCATTCATTTCAACATTCTAAAAAGATTTATCAACATTTCAAGTTAATCCCTCTGGTAATAGTCAGGATAACTATTATCAGTGAGTTTGTATGTCTTTGAATCATATCAGCATCTGTACATCATTGTTAATGTTTGATATAAATCATGTCATGTTTCAGCTTCTGGAGCCAGACAGGATGTACGTGTATCATACATTCCTCAGACAATTACATTTGAGGATCCCTCTTTAGTTGAAAGACACGTTAAAGATGGTTAGTAAAATGCACTGCAATCAGTTGTCTTTGTAACACACAAGGGTTTAGATTTATCCAGGACTAGTTATTTTAGGACATTTAAGTCGTTTTTACAAACATACTTCAGAAAAGTATGGTACTGGTGTATGTTTGATATGTCTGTGCAAGATGTTTTTAAATTAAGGCAGCTCAAACATGCATCTAAGCCTGGGACTAGGATAAGCCCTGTCTGGGAAACTGCCCCACAGAATTCTTATATAGAAGAATACATAAACCCAAAACTATGTTTGTTTCTTCTGTCATTCATGTTACTATTATGATGAATTCAGGTGGTTTAAGACAGTCATCTCAATGTCAAAAAGATTCTCAATCTACCTTAATTTACCCTAAATTTTAGCACACTGAAGCACAGAATATTAAATCAGTATTAAGACAATATACACTAATAATCAAATAATAAAAACAATTCGATAAGTTTAAATTTAATTTCTGTACTCTGATCTGTCAAAAGTCTTGTTACCTATATTTTATAGTCTACATTCACATTAAAATAAACAAATCCTATAATTAATTATGCAATGTATGTGTTTAACATGCAGCACAAATTGCACTGGCTGGAGATGGGGCAGGAATCTCTGATGAAATCATCACTTTAGAGATCAGGTCACCTGATGTCTGTGACCTCACGCTGATCGATTTACCTGGAATAGCCAGAGTCCCAGTGCAAGGACAACCAATGGATATTGGAAACCAAGTTGGTATTCATCTGATTCTGCAAGTAGAGTTTAGTGCTGCACACAACCAGTTTTTAAACTATGGCTTTGTGTCTTGTAGATCAAAACTCTGATCATGAAATTTATTAAAAGGCCTGAGACTATAAACATGGTTGTGGTCCCATTAAACATTGACATTGCAACAACAGAAGCACTGAAAATGGCACAGGAAGTAGATCCTGAGGGTACAAGGACTTTCGGTAATGTAGCAGACAATCATCACAAAACATCTTGACAAAAATCTTTAGCACATATTAAAATAAAAGAAAACTTTACAAAATCACCCTTTTCTTACAGCTGTTTTGACCAAGCCGGACCTCATTGACAGAGGAACAGAGAGACAGATTCTGGCAATTGCCCAGAACAAAGTTGTTCCTCTTCGCAAAGGTTACATCATGGTGAAGTGTAGAGGTCAACAACAAATTGATGACAACATTTCACTGGATGAGGCTTCAACAATGGAGAAAGATTTTTTTGAAAATCATTATTATTTCAGGTTACATTTCTAGGTTAACATTTTCACTTGACAAATAACATTTTAAGCTAAGTTTAGTAAAGGGACTGATAAAATGAGCATAAAACAACTAAAACAAGTTCCTTCTCTCTTTCTTCAGTTGTCTTTTGAATGAGAACAAAGCTACTATTCCATGTCTTGCCACTGAACTGACTGAACAGCTTGTTAGTCATATCAAAGTAAGTCTAAACGCCTTTTCAGACTTGTGTAAAGTGATAATTTACCAAACAACAGATATATAATTTTTGGTCTTGGTCAGAAATCACTGCCACTGCTTGATGAAGAGACAAAAAAGCAGTTATCAGAAGTGAGAAAGGATATGAAGGCGATTGAGGGAGGACCACCACGAGACCCTCAGGGGGCTAAACAATACCTCATTAATGTAAGAACTTTAATTCAAGTTTTGTTTCTCAGAACTACGCCACTGCATATTGGTCTTGTTTTATAAATGTATGATTTGCAGTTAAATAAGATAGGAATTAAAGTGGTCCTACATAAAGCCCCACGTACCCTTTAAGTCCAACTTTGACGTCAAATTATAGAAAAAAATAAATCATATTTTATGCTGCTCAGTTTTTTAAGCAATCAGTGATTTGTAAGTTCACTGACATTTTTGTTGCATGTCAATTACAATCGTCAATGTTGACCCATTTATGTGGACGCTTTTTTATTTTTGTCCAGTTTTTTCTCATTCCACTTGTTTCTGGATGATTATAATAAAACATGTGCATCTAACTTTTTCACAGATCTTAACAGAATTCAATCAAAAAATGCAGTCCTTATCATCAGGGGACTTGATAATTAAAGAAAATTTGTTTAATGAGCTTCGCGTAGAATACAAGAAGTGGAACGGTTTTCTAAACAACTCAATGTCAACCTGTAAGTAGGCTCATATATTCAAATTGATCAAATATTTACTGTTGTACTCTTAATGCATGTTTCACACTAAAGTGTTTAAGCATTTGTTTTGGTCCATACAATATAAAAATCACAATTGATCTGAAACCTTTTCCATTCTTTCAAAAACAGGATTAAGAGTTATTAAAGTGATTTAATAAGAAATGCGTTTTGTTTTCAAACAAGTTTTCCATCCAAGTGCAAAAATAAAACAAGAAATCATGAAGAATAGAGGAAGAGAACTTGCCAGCTTCAGTAGCTACAGGGTTTTTGAGATGCTTCTGCAGAAACATGTGGCCCAACTTAAGGATCCAGCCATTGTTTTAGTTAATACTGTGAAAGGTACCATCACACATCTATATGTTTTCTGGTCATTCTGGAGAGATCCCATTGTAAAACCATGTGTAAAATGTTTTAGTAGTTTTTTATTTATTTTGAGTCATCAGCCCTGAGACATTTATTGTTTGTTTGTTTATCCGCATAAGACATCACCTTCAAGCAGTTCTCGTGCTTGTCTAAGGATTGTTTCTGGAGATACCCTGAGCTTCTAAAACTCACCATGGTAAATATTGCTCATAAATGGTAGCAAATAAACAATGCTGGTTCATTTTTATAATCTTTGTTTTCAATCATTCTTCACCTGAAACCATAGGAAAAAATTGAAGACATTCAGTCAAGGCAGCAACGTAAAGCTGAGGAGAGGATCACGGAGCAGTTTGAAATGGAAAACATGATCTGTACACAAGATGATATTTACTTTAAGACACTGAACAGAAATATGAAGGAGGCATTTTCAGACACTCAGTTGCCTTTATGTGATATAGCAAGCAAGTACAGTGATATGCTGAAGGCTTATTATGAGGTAAACTTTTATAGTTTTCACATATTTACCTACAAATTCACATGTATAGCTCTGCTTTAGCGTGAATATACAGTACACTCTTAAGTTTGTTCTAGGGATGCTTAACGATTAATCGCGATTAATCGATAGCAGAATAAAAGTTTTTGTTTACATCATATATATGTGTGAACTGTATATAATAACTTTGTATAAATAAATGCACACACATGCATGTATATATTTAAGAAATGTTTAATTGTGTATATACATTTGTATATTTATTTATAATTTATATTATATATAAATATAAATACCTAATATATAAATATATATTTTTCTTATAATTATACATGCATGTGTGCATATTTATATATACATAATTATTATACACAGTTCACACACATATATGATGTAAACAAAAACTTTTATTCTGCTATCGATTAATCGTGATTAATCGTTAAGCATCCCTAGTTTGTTCCTTAGGAACAACCATTTAATCAAGTTCTTTAAGAACCATTTCTTTCAAACCTTTTATAATTTGAAGAACATTGTTTTTGTGAAAGGTTATTGAAGCATCTTTATTTTGTAAGATTATTGAACTGATATTGATCTTTATTCTGTTTTAGATCATGGTGCAGCGCATGGCTGACCAGGTCCCCATGCTGACCCGTTATTGCATGTTGAAAGAAGCTGTTCAGCTCCTGTGTAATGATATGCTGACTCTGTTGGATAGTGAAAATGTGGGTGAGATTCTGACTGAAGATACTGATATTGGTCGAAAGCGCAGAGACTTACAGGCTCGCCTGGATCGGTTGAACACCGCTCAGGAAGAAATTGACCAATGTATTTGAACACTCTTAGAAAGGATGTGTTAATTTTTAACACATCTTTGTGCATTAAGCTTTTAACACATTATGTGTAATTTAAACACATTATGTGTCTTTTTGTTTTGATTTTGTGTTAAAATATAACACAAGTTGTGTTAAAAGTAACACAAAATGTGTTGTTTCAATAACAATACAGAGATGGGTGGATTCTGGGACAACGCATTTTTAACACATTCATTCTTAGAGTGAAGGGATCTATAAAATCCATATTATATTATCTGAATTTAGATTATTTGTGATGGTAACCCATTAAATGTTATGCAAGTTATGTTCTTATAATGAAGTGTTTAAATTGTTTAAACAGAACAGCGCTCGTAGATTTTGCCTGTTATCTTTCACCCTTTGTTTGTTTACGAAACACATGTGGTTTCATATATGTAATGGTTTTATAATGGGTTTATTTCTGATTTAAATGGGCATTTTATGTAACAGTTAGTCGTACAATAAAATTAACCAATATAATCTGCATTATAAATAAGATTTTGTTAACATTAATTATAGCCATAGCAAATCATTAGTAATTGTATTTACAGAATCTACTGAATAGGGGACATTATCTGCATACATATGTATTTGACAAGACAATAAATTCTCTTAAATCTTACAAATAAAGTCTGCATTACTTTCTTTAAAATTAAAAATTGTTTATTATGGCCATTCAAGCCTTGTCTATCCTTAGCATTTAATCGTGCTGTTTACAAAGATTTTCATACTCTCCATGCTCATTGAAAAAAATGCAGCATTAATTTAAAACAGTTTGGCTTTGCAAGTCAATTCAACCCACTATTTAATGTTTTGACTTGTGATAAGTTGACATAACTTATAAAAACAAGTTAAAATTATTTCATTACATTTGTTAAGTTAAAGTTTTCACAGTGTTGCCTCCAATAATTACAATGATTTGTATCCAAGGGGAACAAGTGCTATAGGGTAAAGGTGTTTACACTGTATTCTCTTATAGTAGGCCTACTACTTTATGGTCTATTAAAACATTTATGATTTAGTCCACACTGTAAAAAAAAACTTTGCTGCCTTAAAATGCTTTGTTAAATCAACTCAGATTTACAAGTCATGTAAACAGAGATGAGTTGTCACAACTTATAAAATATAGTTCAGAAAATTCAACTTAATTTTATAAGTTATAACAACTCACCTGTAGTCAAGATAAATAATAGTAAGTTAAAATGACTTGTAAATCCGAGTTGATTCAACAAAAAATGTTAAGTCAGCAAAGTATTTTTTACAGTGCAGAGAAAAGGAAAATGTTCATGTCACCAAGGTCCATATGAACAATAAAGCAAACTATGAATCCGATATTTGGTTAAAAACATTCCTCAAAAGATCTTCCTTCGTGTTCATCAGAACGAAGAAATGAATTCAGGTTTGTAACAACATGACAGAATTTTCATTTTTGGGTAAACTATCCCTTTAAAAATATAAGGCAACCAAGATTTTCTTTTTTTACAGTACTTTAAAAATGCTGGGTTGTTAACACATTGTTGGTTCAAATATAACCATTTTCTAGGTTGCGGCTGCCTTTGTCCCTTTCTTACCCAGCCCTGGGTTAAAAAATAACCGCGCATAGAGTGTTTGATGAGTACATAAACAATATGTCTCTTATGATTTCAATGGTTAAACTTTAAAAATGATTTGTTGTTAAATTGTTAAATCTCGAGTCAAGCATTAATTTAGTTTCTTTTTATGCTTAATAAATGTGCAAACTCCCTAATGTAATATAAGTTAATGTACATGATCAGCCCTATGTTATGATCTAACTCGTTCACTTTAAAATAGGCTATAGTGAAAACGTAAAAATAACCTAAATCTTCAAGTACTGTAGTGCTACGGTGATCCGTGTCATGTTTTGTGTCTGTTCCTTTTGTCATCACCTGGACATTGTTAATCTTCACCTGATTCATTCCACCTGTGTGTCATTAGTCTTTGTGTATTTATACCCGTGTTTGTGCATCACTCATCGCCGGATCATTGTCGCTGTATGTGCCTGTTACTTGTATTGAGTGGTTCTGTTTTATTTATCTGTCCGTTGTTTTGATCCTCGTGTTTTGTTTCCTATTTTGTAAATGTTATAGTTTTATGAACTCTGCACTTGCGTCCTAACCACTGATCTATATAAATGACTGGATTGCGCATAGAACGCTTGACGTAACTGCGTGAGGTGAAGCCAGTGCAGAGTTCGAGCCGCCATCTTGGTATACCCAACCAGCAGAGAGCGTCATTGACTTCCATTCAAAATCATGATCAAAATTTACCCCCTTTACAGCGTATCAGTTACACAAGGTTAATTTTAAGGATATGTGTACGTTAATTATTTGTTAATTCTGGTGTTATTTTCAATGTTTATGTTTTAATCGGACAGGATAATGGATTTATAAAAAACCGTTAAGGTGAGTGTGTCTGTTGCATTTGTTAATGACACTGGTATAAATAAAGTTTTTTTTTGACATTCAGCTACTCAGTGACGGTCAGCGTTATTTCTCTAAATATGTTTAGGTAACTTTTAAGTTTATACAACATAATTACAAAACTATCAAATTATTGCATGCACATACGGTAAAAGCATGATTATTTATTTAGATTTCAGAATGAGCACGTTTACTGTCATTAATACTAAATATGCTGCGGTCTGTCTGCTGATCTGACACTGTAATAAAGATGAATGTATAATAACTGATTAAAACGCAAAATGTACAACTTTCAGTAAATAACTATTTACATGCTTTGGACGTTTGTGTTGTAATAATGTACAGGGTAACTTCACATATAAAAACGAAGACGAGTAAAGTGATGTTTTATCATTAAAATCTGATAACGTTCATTGATTTAATAGAACGTTTGGGTATACCAACATGGCGGCGCGGTGGCTTCACAAGCGTGACGTCATGCGCAATCCAGTCATTTATATAGATCAGTGGTCCTAACTCTTGTTATTACACGGCTCTCTGGAATGCTTGATTCTGATTGGTCAGTTGAGACATTTGCAGGTTCGTTCTTTTCAAATAATAACCGCTCCAAATTAATAACGCATAGCCGGACTACTTGCACGAGTAAAATCGCTCCGCGCCAATAAAGATCAATAAAGATTACTGTCTGTTTGGCGCCATATTGTGACAAACACTCGACAACCACGACAAGACACAGACAGCTTACTGAGACTGAACTTGACAAAATAGAGCATGACAGCTACGAAGCCAAAACACAAAAAAATACAGAATGGGCATTTAAACTTTTTTTCTTATGTGGCAAGTAGCCGTGTAATAAGCGGGATAATGTAGAGGCAGCCGGTAGTTATTGGGAAATAAGCCCCTTCAGTGTGATACAAGACCCTCCGCTTCGCGTCGGGTCCTGATCACACTGTCGGGGCTTATTTCCCAATAACTACCGGCTGCCTCTACATTATCCCTTACTTAACCGTTCGTGACAGCTATAATAATAATAATTCGTTACATTTATATAGCGCTTTTCTGCAGCACTCAAAGCGCTTTACATATGAAAGGGGGAGTCTCCTCAACCACCACCAATGTGCAGCATCCACCTGGATGATGCTACGGCAGCCACACCCACCACACATCAGCTTATTAGTGGAGAGGAGACAGAGTGATATAGCCTATTAGTATACTGCTATATTTCTACTGTTTATACTGCATAATAGCGTTTTTACCATATGACCAAAATGTTTTACCACCATAATTGTTTAACTGAATCCATAAGTGATCATCTTATGATCTCTATTAATTGTCTGTCTGTTATATGTAATGTAATAAGAGTATATCTGTCAGTTTTCTACAAATATAAAAAGCAGACTGACTGCCAGAGCTATTATTTGATTTGTGTATAAGAGCTTGTGCTGGTTTAGACCAAAAAAACACAAAAAAACTAGAATGATGACAGAAAAAGCCATTTCTACAATGGAAATAACTGAAATATATATAGATCATGTACATTATATAGGACTTGGTGTTTTGTTTGAAGATTCAAATAAATACCTGACCCCGTAAAATCTCAGCATGTCTGCGTTTAATTCACGATTTTTTGTATTTGGTATAATTGAATGTGTTTGCGTGGTCTGTGGTTCAAAAAAACACATTATTATCCATATACTGTACATTATTGCTCCTTTATGCCAGGCGCGGAGCATATTGACAGCTGGCCCGCCCAATCAGAAATGTGAAAAAAATACTACTCTGTATAGTTAAACATGGGTATACTTTATGTGGTGTATTTTATCTATAGCATGTTATGTTAAAAACAGTAAAATTATAAGTAAGCCTGATAACTATTTAAAAACTATTATAAAGCATTTGAATGTTGCGTTACAGTGATTCTAATGAGAAAAATATTCCCGAGCAGCTTTCAGCCATGATCACTTTGAGAACTTTTCTTGCCAGCAAGTGGAAAATGTATTTTGAATAACAACACGTTATTAATATTTTCTGCGGGCTTTCCTCACACAACAAATATGCCAGCGGGGTAAAAAAATAGAAAGAAATCATCTGATCACAGTGATGTTATTTGATATACCAGCTCTGTAATTCAGCACTAAGTCACGCCACGTTTACTGCTACTGCTAGACTTTATACAATATAGCCTATTGCTTTTAAGCAACAAATAGCCTATCATAACTATAAGCCTACTGTGTAATTGAGACATTGGGCCCTATCTTGCACCCAGCGCAATTGACTTTGTCAGTGACGCATGTATCATTCGTATTTTGCACCGGTGCACAGCGGGTTTTTCCCTCCACAGACGCACGTCGGCAAACTAGGGAATGAACTTGCGCTCCCTGGGCGGTTCAGCGCAAAAAAAAGGAGGCGTGTTGCGGCGCAAACCATCCCTGATGCTATTTTGCAGTTTCAAAAAACAATTGCGCCACTGACCAAAAAAAACTAGTCTTATGTCAGTGGCGCGTTGCGTGTGGTTCATTATGCTATTTTAAGGGCGCATGCTTGACCATAATGTATAGCGTGCACAACGTGCACACACTTTGCTTATCTAATCTACACAGATGCAACAGTTATTTTTGCAAATCATAAATTGTTACAATACAAAATATTAACACATGAGATAAGGGAAATCATAGTGGTGAGCATTGTGGTGGTAGTTTTTATTTATTGTGTGGCTGCGTTAAAAAATTCTCATGCAAATAACGATTAAAATATTTTCATAAGTTTGTTGTGTGGCTGTATTACGTTTATTTTATGTAAATAATAATTAAAATGTTTTCATAAGAAACCTTAATGTATGTGAACTTGATTTGTAAGTGTACTTTGGGGTTGGACTGCTTGCATTTCTTGGCTTTCAGCGGTGAGGGTGGACGCAGCGATGTCCTCTGCTGGCGTCAGGTCATGTGTAGAGGCAGATCCACCTCCCGTTACACGGCGTGCCCGATTTATGCTGGCAAGCTTGGGATTCCCCCGTCTCCTGACATCATTGTAGCGCTTGCCGCAACGATGGGGATGCCAGCTGATGAGACAATTGTGGCTATTTCCTCCCACGCCTGTTTAACCTATGCTGATTTGGGCGGGTTTCTCCTATCCCCATACAAAACAACTTCTCTGTCTTTGACTGCTCTTACAAGAACGTGGGTCTCCTCTGCTGTGAACCGTTCCTGGCGTACGCCTGGTAAATCTGTCATAATAATAGCAACCCGCCATGGAACTTGCGCCCTAGCGTTTAAAGGGAATGTTGGATAGCGTTCTGATTGGTTTATTTGATGTTACGCCCAAACCACACCTATGAATAATGAACCTACTTCAGACCAACCCCTTATTGATTTGCGCCTGGCGCAAGAGTTATTTCTCCCGCCAGGAAAATAGCAACAGCGCCCAAGATCCGCCCACAAAGTCACTTGCACTTTGCGCTTCGCACTTGTGTTTCAGATCGTTAAAATAGGGCCCATTAATTCAGGAAATGCATTAAAAGCAGAAAGACGTAGGCCGCGGGAATATATACTTCAATCCACACCACACCCGACGTTCTTGGTTTGCTTCTTATTTATTAAATCAAGGCAATTGTTTGATTAAACATTGATTAAGATACAATTTATACAAAACGAAATTCAGTTTAGCAATAAAGGTGGCGTGACTTAGTGCTGAATTACAGAGCTGGTATATCAAACAACATCACTGTGATCAGATGCTTTCTTTCTATTTTTTTACCCCGCTGTCATATTTGTTGTGTGCTTATGTTATTGAGAGGAAAGCCCGCAGCAAATATTTATAACGTGTTGTTATTCAAAATACGTTTTCCACTTGCTTCTCAAAGTGATCATGGCTGAAAGCTGCTCGGGAATATTTTTCTCATTAGAATTATACTGTGCACTGCAACATTCAACAGCTTTATAATAGTTTTTAAATAGTTATCAGGCTTACTTATAATTTTACTGTCTTTAACATAACATGCTACAGATAAAATGCACCACATAAAGTAGTACCTGTTTAACTATACAGAGTAGTATTTTTTTTACATTTCTGATTGGGTGGGCGCCTGCTTCAACTCTTCTTCTACGGACTGGCTCATAACCCAACGTCCTCACCCTCCTCTATCGCCAGCGGGTGTGTCACGGCGGCCTGGGACCCATACTACGGAGTCTCTCCAGCTCTGCCACCCATCAGCGGAGCCAGGTGAGTGTTGCATTACACAACACTTTTGTCGATATGGCCAAAGAGCATTCATTCGCGTTCACCTCTGCTCCGCTCGCCGCGGGTACACCGGGTTGTTAATCCCTCTCATTCGGTGTCTGGAGGCTTGGAAACAGCTTTCCAGCCCGTCGCACAGGCTTTTACCCACGATCTCTCTCAGCTACGCAATTCAGTTTACCCGACTCCCTCCAAATTTGTACGCTTCACTACGGTGAAAGCCCCCAACGTGCACGTATTACGTGCAGGAATTGCTGTCCTACTGGCGAAGGACACGATCGAGCCGGTCCCTTCAGCCGAGATGAGGTCAGGGTTTTACAGCTTTTTTTTTATTGTACCCAAGAAAGCGGCAGGTTGCGACTGATCCTGGACCTGCGTGTACTGAGTCAAGCACTTTAGAATGCTGTTTTTAAATGCATATTTTAATGTATCCGCCCACAGGACTGGTTTGCAGCCATCGGCCTGAAGGACGCGTACTTTCATGTCTTCATACTTCCCCAACACAGAGCATTTCTTCGTGCGTGTTGTTCAAGGGGCGGGCATATTAGTACAAGTCTTACCGTTCGGGCTTCTTTCTCTCTCCGTGTCTTCACGCAAGTCGCGGAGGGGGCTTTAAGACCCCTGAGAGAGAGAGTGGTGTTCGCATCCTGGAATCGTGCTCATAATGGCTCATAATAAAACAGTCTCGTCAGATGCTTTGCACTCACATAGATTGTGTGCTCAAACACCTCGCCCGTCTCGGTCTTCAGGTCAACTGGGAGAAGAGCAAACTGCCCCGTGCAGAGGATCTCTTTTCTCGGTAAAGAACTGGACTCAGTCGGTCTAACAGCACGTCTAACGGATGCGCATTTCCAGTCGATTCTGACTTGCTTGGATACGTTTAAAGACAAGACAGCGGTCCCACTGAAACAATTTCAGAGGCTCCTGGGGCATATGGCTGCAGCGGCGGCTGTGACACCGCTTGGTCTGCTCCATATGAGACCGCTTCAGCATTGGCTTTACGACCGAGTCCCGAGGAGAATGTGGCTCAGCGGGTTACTTTGGGTAACAATTACACCGACATGCCATTGTGTGCACAGATGTCTCTACCACAGGGTGGGGGGCCACGTACGGCGGGCTTGCAGCCTCGGGGGTCTGGACATCACCCCAGCTGCACTGGCATATAAATTGCCTCGAGTTGTGGGCTGTATATCTTGCTCTCGTCCATCTCAGCAGCGAGTTGCGAGGCAAAGATGTATTAGTTCGCACCAACAACATTGCGATTGTTGCGTATATCAATCACCAAGGCAGTTTGCGCTCTCGTCACCTGTCGCATCTCGCCCATCATCTCCTCCTTTGGAGTCAGAAGAATCTGAGGTCTCTTCGTGCCATTCACATCCCGGGGTCACTGAACACAGCGGCAGACGCGCATTCACGAGCAGCGTGCCCCGGTGAGTGGCGACTCCACCCCCAGTTGGTTCAGCTGATTTGGAAATGTTTCGGCATAGCACAGATAGATCTGTTTGCATCTCCAGAGACAACCCATTGTCGCCTGTTTTTTCACTAACCGAGGGAACACTCGGTGTGGATGCACTGGCACACAGCTGGCCGCGGAGTCTGCGCAAATACGCATTACACCCAGTGTGCCTCATTGCACAGATATTGTGCAAATTTAGGGAGGACGAGGAGTACATTATTTTAGTTGCTCCATATTGGACCACCAGTTGGTTTCCGGAGCTCACCCTCCTCGCGGATTCCCCTGAAGAAGGACCTTCTTTCTCAAGAATGGGGCACATTATGGCACCCGCACCCGATCTGTGGAACCTCCATGTGTGGTCACTGGACGGGGCACGGAGGTTCTAGGTGATTTACCCCAAGCGGTATCTAACACCATTGCTGCAGCGCGAGCACCGTCTACGAGACAGGCATATACGCTGAAATGGAATCTGTTTGTTGACTGGTGTACTTCTCAACGAGAAGACCCCCGAGAATGCTCGATCAGAGTTGTGCTTTTATATCTTCAGCACCGCTTGGAGAAGAGATTGCACCATCTACGATAAAAGTAAATATTGCGGCCGGTAAATGGTAGGTCCGTGAGTCAGCACGATCTGGTCATTAAGGCATTTTAAGAGGTGCTCGAAGGCTGAATCCTTTGCGCCCTCCCTCTATTCCTCATTGGGACCTGTCCATGATGCTGAAAGCCCTGCAGGACGCCCCTTTTGAGCCTCTGCGGATTGTGAGTATTAAGTGTCTCACTATGAAAACTTTAACGCTCCTCGCATTGGCTTTTGTTAAGAGGATAGGGGACCTTTATGCATTTTCGGTCAATGACTCGTGCCTTCAGTTCGGGCCTGCTGAATCCAGTGTTACACTGAGACCCCGGCCTGGCTACGTGCCTAAAGTTCCCACCACTCCTTTCAGAGATTAGGTGCTGAACTTGCAAGCGCTGCCTTTAGAGGAGGCAGACCCAGCTATGGCTTTGTTATATCCTGTACCTGCACTACGTGTGTATGTGGATCGGACTCAAAGCTTTCGCACCTCAGAACAGCTTGTCTGTTACGGTGCTCAGAAGAAAGGAAACTGTCACTAAGCAGAGGATGTCTCATTGGATTGGATTGGCTTATGAGAAACAGGGCATTGCTTGCCCTTTTGGTTTGAGAGCCCATTCAACCAGAAGCGTGGCTTCATCTTGGGCTTTGGCTCGTGGTTCCTTGCTTTCAGACTTTTGCAGAGCTGCTGGCTGGGTGACACCTAATACATTCACTAAATTTTACAGTGTTCGTACTGAGCCGGTATCCTCTCGAGTTCTCTCTTCAGATCAGTGAGAACATCTAGGAACGGCTCCTGTGTCGGCTTGCAGCCTCCTTTTTGGTGCTGCACAACCGCACCACTATGGAAGGCCTTTAAGGCAAAAACGTTACAAAAACTGTTTTTTGTCTCCTCTAACGCTTGGTGGCCGATGTTGCGGAGCATCGGCTGCCAGTCTCTCACCAGATGTATCCTTGAGAACCTGGGTGAGGCTAGCGTCCACATTGCGTCCCCCTTGAGGGTTCCTATGTGAGTATTTCAGTGGAAAGTTCTTTTTTTACCACGTTTCCCTTAGCGGAGCTCGCTCCGCGCCTCTCTAGTATGAGATATTACTAAGGGAGTTCATGTTATGACTTTATGTCTTTAGACCATAACCTTGGTGGTTGACCCCTAGAGGGTACTCTTTCCGCAGCGATCTTTGTCCCGCCTGACAAGTTCGCTTCCCAGTTCGCCTAGTTCACTACCGGTACACATTTGTTTATTATTTAAACGGTTAAGTTTTTAAATTAAGTGTATTAACCTCATTATTATTCTTTACTCACATTATTCTTTATCCAGATTGCAGAAACAACATTTATTGTTGACAAAGTGTGGTACATGACTTCTGCAAACAAAACGCAAATATAATTAAACTTTATACTGTAAAATAAAAGATTAAAACAAACACATACAAAATGCATGACTCTTGCATATTAAATTCCTTTACAAAAGCATGTTGTTATTCTTCAAGTGCGGTTGGTTATGTTACACCATAAAATAAAGCAAATAAATCGGCCTTTTAACAACACAATATTGTAAACTGCACTGACCAGGACTGAAGAGAATAAGAGATCATAGTAAACCATCTTTATTAAGCTAAAACTTGAATACATGCCTTTCTAGAATATAAAAAACATTGTTTTACTAAGATATAAATAGTAGGAATGAGTCACTTTGTAACTGTTATGATTACCAGCAAATGCTGATTTGTGGTTTGGTACAGAAAACATCTCATCTTCGTTTGGCTTCTTTGGGGTTCAGCATTCATTTATTTTTAAAGATTCAAACTTCTTATTGATTATTTTATCATCCCAGTCATGCATGTTGCGTCTCTTACTGTAAAAACATGCATGTTTAACGTTATCTACGTTAAATGGCGACTGATGATAAAATACTTCCACTTACACGAAAATACATCACAGAAAAGAATAACAAACAAAAAGGAAAACCAACTGGGTATCGCGCTGTAGAACAATAAGTGCAATCTACGTGGATTTAAAAGAAAAGTATCTTAATAACTTACCTTACTGTGTTATATAAAACTCCACAATACAAAAGATCGCGTGTCCTCCGTCCAGTACACAGCGGGGGTTTGAAATTCGCGGAAGTTGCTGATCATGACCAGTTGCATTATGGGAAAGGTAGTCCATTTTCCACGGCGTATTGAACGCTGTTGAGGTTAAATGACTACTGTTTCCAAGATGCATTGCAATATATGTCATTGTTTTAGAAACGAAAGTGCACCAATAAATATTAGTATTAGTTAGTCGTATTTTTTATTGTAAGCACAATTTAATGCAAAGTCTTATTTATTTATAAAAAATAAAATACAAAACTAAAAAGACTTAAACAAGCACACATACTTAAAATACTTTTGTTTGATGTATATTAGTGCAGACTGAATTATTAATTTATCTGTTTATTGCATTGTTTGTATATTGAACATTGACACATTTGGATAAACTGCCCAAAATATTATTATATTATATATTATATTTTCTACATTTCGTCTTTTAATAAGGATAAACATATTTATTATTGCCTTAAATATTAACTTTGATGTTTTTATCAATTGTAAATATGATTTTATATAAATAGGTTTATATAATTCCTACTTATAGCTCATAGCACGTGAGACCGCATGGTTTACAAACCACACGTGTACTATCACAGTCATTACTTTCATAAAGTTAACAAAATGTACATAAACTCTTTTAAACAGCATATCAACACATAATATAAGGAATATATTAACACATTACCTTATTTTAAATGAAATTTGATCGAAAAACATGCATTACAGAGCCAGTTAAAACACGTGACTCAATAAAAGACTGAATATCACACAAACCATACTCAATATAATGATTTATGAGCTCACTTACCAAGAACAAATCAAAAGCGATCAGAAAAAGTCCCGATGTATCTAGAAATACAGCTGTATTTTCGTTGGATGGATCAGCCCAACGTCTCAATTTATCTCTAAGGTCAATACAAACGCAATTTAGAAATATAGCTGCAAGCAGCAATTGCGGGGCCAAGCACCTTCAGCGCAATGAGCACCCAAAGCACAGCAAAAACCACACGACGCAGCAAATGCGCAAAGCGCAGAAAGCGCGCAATACAGAGGCCGAACCCGAAGCAAAGCAAATGCAGAGCAGAACCACTGCAGTGCGGAGCAACAACAGTAAAGATGGCAAAAATATAACACGTGTGGAAAACCAGACAGGTCGAGAAGAACGTGTTAAAGTGAACACAAAAGGAAATCTCAATAAGTGAAAGTAAGAGCTGGGATTCAAACCCATGACCTCAGGTTCCCAAAGCACAGCAGTTACCGCATGCGCCACTGAGTGAACGATTAAACCGCTGAGTTGGTGTGTCCAAGCTATAGAATAGAGATTTAGAGCTGTAAACATTGATATCCAGCAATTACCAAAAGTGCAGAAATTACAACAGAGAGCACAAATAACTGAAATACAATGTATAGTATGAGATTCACAAAACTTAAGTGAGAAAAAAGTTAAGACAAAATATCACTGCACATGGGATTCGAACCCATGACCTCAGAATCTCATGGCATGTGGTTAACCAGATGCACAACTTAGTTAACACAGCTCAAAGGGCAGCAAAAAAACAGCTTAGGTGCTGCAAGGATTGATATGTGCCAATCAACACAGATGCAGAACTGACAGTGCAGAGCAGAACTAACAGAAATACAATGTATATGAGAATCAAAAAGCTCAAGTGAGATTGAAGACAAGAAGATCATTCTGTATAGTAATGCTATACAATGTAATATACAGTCACATTAATTTACTATGACAAATAGACAATGTCACAGGCACGGTCAACTTTGGAGTGGTATTTCTAAGAAAGAGAACAGAATATCAAAAATCTGTTCGGTCATTTCTGTGTGGATTGCTCCAAACATTATACGAGCAGTACCTGGCATAAAATAAACAAAATTTGTAAAAGGAGTAGCGAAAAAATCATCTACCATATGCTTTACAATAACACATGAACAGAATGTTGGAAAATGACAAACGAGGTATCGTTGCAATCGGCATAAACCAGTGAATACAATTTCACAAAGAAATTAATATCAGACAAAGTATTCAGAAGTTATAAGCAGTTCCATAAGAACTGTTATAGTTTATAACCCCTAGGTGGCGCTGTACTCTGACTTCCCAGGTACCTTCAGGACATCATGTCGAAGCTCCTTACTAATTTTTGCGCGGATATGTCCAATAGTTCAAAAAATATAACAAATTATGTGAAATTTCAAAATGGCGGACAGGCGGTTCGGTCAAACCCGGCATAATACACATCGACAGATGCGGCATGAGGTAAGCAATCCATAGACATCAAGATCATAATTTTCTGACAAACAGTTCAGAAGTTATGGGCAAAAATAGCCTATTTTCATATCTCATGACCCATAGGTGGCGCTGTCACCAAATTTGGCATGAACTCCAAGTTCATGGTCCACATGAAGTGTACCAAATTTCATTTCAATTGATCAAAGAATGGCCGAGCTACAGCTTCAGAACCATTTTTGCGTCAACCTCGTTAAGTTTGCGCATTTATTACTTTTGAAAAAAGATAAATATCAAAATTCTGTTCGGTCATTTCTGTGCGGCTCACTCCAAAGTTCACCTGTGCCAAATTTCATAACAATTGAACCAAATTTGAAGGAGGAGTAGCGAATAAACGGAATACTGTACATTTCAAAATGGCCGCTACTGTAATGGGTGGAGTTTTACTTTAAGGTATTAAAAACAACAAGCATGAGGAGAGCAATCACGTGTACTAAGTAGAATTTTCATAGATCAAGCGGATCAGCAGTTATAACCATTTGAACATTGAATTTTTGCACTGCTGGTGGCGCTATAGAGTTAGGACTAGAGACCCCATTTTTGGTCACATGACTTTTTAAGACCACCACTACAACTGTGCCAAATTTCATCATTTTCCTACGTACGGTTCATAGGGCTGCCATAGACTCCCATTGGGGAAGATGAAGAATAATAATACTGACAGTTCCAATAGGTGCCTCAGCACCTTCGGTGCTTGGCCCCTAATTACTTAACACATTCTGTTTATCAAGTGTTTCAATCCATGTATTTTAACAATTAATCCAGTGTTTCACTTACTTTTCTCGATCTTTTAACTCTGATTTATGCACATATCTGTCGAAAGGCCATCTCACTTCTCTCCGTGATGAGAGACTGCTCGTTTCTGATCAGCGCACTGATGACGTAATCGTCTAAGGGCGGAGTTATTCTCAATTTCTCATTACAATTATGTTTTCAATTTTTTAATATTTATTACTGCTTTTTTACAGAAATTCCTTGCTCAGGCACTCAAATAACTAAATATAATGCTCGTATGGATATATATAAATTTTTTGTTCTCTTCATTTCAGAGTTATGTGGGCTATAGTAACCTGGGTTACATACACATTCCAAAAAAAGTTGGGACAGGTAACAATAAGAGGCCAGAAAAGTTAAACGTACATATAAGGAACAGCTGGAAGAGGACTAATGTTTAGGAATAGGAATGTTGTCCCATTCTTGTCTAAAACAGGCTTCTAGTTGCACAACTGTCTTAGGTCTTCTTTGTTGCATCTTCCTCTTTATGATGCGCCAAATGTTTTCTGTGGGTGACAGATCTGGACTGCAGGCTGGCCATTTCAGTACTCAGATCCTTCTTCTACGCAGCCATGATGTTGAAATTGATGTAGTATATGGTCTGGCATTGTCATGTTGGAAAATGCAAGGTCTTCCCGGAAAGAGACGACGTCTGAATAGGATCATATGTATCAAGAACTTGGATAAACCTTTCAGCATTGATGGCATAGCTGCCAACTTCTGAGTTCAGCTTGGAGTGAGATTTTTTTTTTTTGGGGGGGGGGGGGGGGGTTTGTGGTAATAATTTTTAAGTCCTTAACCAATTGATAATAGTGTGGATTTTAGCTTTTTCTGTATAAAATAGTTGGAAAAACTGTGTAAAAATGGATTACAATACAAATCTAATCATATTTACTAATTAAATTGAAATAAAAGCTTTTACTGAGTTTAAATGACTGAAATTAGAGTCTTTATTATTATTTCATACACTTCTATTATGCTTTCCTTCTGATAAAAGTGCCAAAAAAGTTCTTAAAATCTAATGAATAGGCAACTGGTCTCTGTAAAATGTATAACTGCAGATAACAGCAGCTTTGATTCAGTTTATCCACTGAGAAAGAGAAGCGTAAAGTGATGATTTGTGATTGACTTGTGATAGAGGGACTGTCACAATCAAATAAACCAAATGAGTACTTTATATTAAACTAAAGCAACAGATAATGTGCATGTCAAGACCATGTAATTATATTTCGTATATATTATTGTTTATAGATGTCAAATATCAATTGACTTTTTTTCTCTTTTATTAAAAACTGTCACAGCAAACATCACACAGGCTTGTACTGATTACAGACATGCACACGCGGGTGAGGGTTGATTAAAATTGCTGTTTTCTGAGGGTATCTGTGTGCGTGGAAAACGGGCAGGTCTCTGCTTCTCATCCAGACCTTGACGCTTTGTGTGTTCGACCGGTGCGGCGCTGACTGATCGGATTATGACACCAGAGTACAGCGAGAGCAAAGGTAAAGGCGGACCCTTTTGTAACATTTCGAATTGCTCTCGCTGTACTCTGATGTCCTCGCTGCCGAACTTTAAGCGCAGCGCCACATAAAGTGAAATGCTCTTTGACTTTTTGCAGCAAAATACCAGCAACATGAGAAGTGGTGGCACGCAAAAGACAGTGAAGGTACGCTTAAATATAAAAGTGTCAGTACTGCGAGCACTGGTTTAGCTACTTACATCGTGCGTTGCTCTTTCACCATCGCGCAGCCGCGCACTCGCTCTGTAGTTTGTAGCTGGCGCTCCGGCATCTGTAAACAATAACTCCACCTTCTTTGATTTGATTGGCCTTCGCATCATTTTGACTTTGACGAGCGCTTTATGTTGATTGAGGCAGACCAGATAGAGATAGCTAGGCGTTTTACAGTATATACAATTAGGTATATTAGGCAATTATTTCATGACTTTTATTAAACTCAATGGGAATGTCAATGGTGGGCACGAGCCTGCGTGAGAAAATTGATGTGTGGCGTGAGAGCGTGAGAATGGGGTCAATTGCGGGTGTCTCACGGTGAATGCGTGAGAGTTGGCAGCTATGATGGTGCCTTTCCAGATGTGTAAGCTGCCCATGCACACGCACTCATGCAACCCCAAACCATCAGAAATGCAGGCTTCTGAAATGAGCGCTAATAACAACTTGGGTTGTCATTGTCCTCTTTAGTCCAGATGAAATGGCGTCCCAGTTTTCCAAAAAGAACTTCAAATTTTAATTCGTCTGACCACAGAACAGTTTTCCACTTTGCCAAAGTCCATTTTAAATGAGCCTTGGCCTGGCGAAAACGCCTGTGCTTCTGGATCATGTTTATGGCTTCTTTTTTGACCTATAGAGTTTTAACTGGCAACAGCAAATGACACGGTGGATTGTGTTCACTGACCATGTTTTTTGGAAGTATTCCTGAGCCCATGTTGTAATTTCCATTACAGTAGCATTCCTGTATGTGATGCAGTGCCGTCTAAAAGCCCGAAGATCATGGGCATCAAGTATGGTTTTCCAGCCTTGACCCTTACGCACAGAGATTGTTCCAGATTCTCTGAATCTTTGGATGATATTATGCACTGTAGATGATGATAACTTCAAACTCTTTGCAATTTTTCTCTGAGAAACTCAGAAAACTATTTTTTTGCTGCAGCATTGGGGGAATTGGTGATTCTCTGCCCATCTTGACTTCTGAGAGACACTGCCACTCTGACAGGCTTTTTTAAACCCAATCATGTTGCCAATTGACCTAATAAGTTGCAAATTGGTCCTTCAACTGTTCATTATGTGTACATTTTAATTTTCTGGCCTCACCTGTCCCAACTATTTTTAGAATGTGTAGCTCTCATGAAATCCAAAATGAGCCAATATTTGGCATGACATTTCAAAATATCTTACTTTCAACATTTGATATGTTATCTCTATTCTACTGTGAATAAAATATAAGTTTATGAGATTTGTAAATTATTCCATTACTTTTTTACTCAAAATTTCTAAAGTGTCCCAACTTTTTCTGATTTGGGGTTGTATATGGATGTCTGTTCTGTGCTCTCAGTGTTATATACTTTGTGAATATCAGAAGATACACAGTCATTTGCAAAGCTACAGACTTCGCACAGTTCGTTATGAAGGGGGTCTTCACTGCGCGATAGACAGTTTGATAGTTTCTGTTTTATGGACTACTACAGTATGAATCGGTGAAGGAATGAGTTTTGACTTAGAACACAAGCCTTTGAGGACAAATTCAAGTGACGTTTAAAAACATAATTGTAAAAATGACTACTGAATAAATGTTTTTTTGATGAAATGGTGTTTGTTTTGCTTAATTGATTAATGTCATCTAAAAGAAGTTTATTAAACCGTTTTTACTGTATTTTATAATTATATGGTCAGTGTTTGATCAAAAAAAAATTTTGCTGTACCATTATTATAAAAATAACATTACTTTTAGTTTGTATGTACTTTAAATGAAAGTACTAAATTAGTTTAACTTTAATAGTGTCAGGAGACATTTTTATCTTAAAAATAATACTTTGTTTTTTAATTATTTTTTATTTTATTATTAAGTTTAAGTACAGACATTTAAAGTGTAATGCAATAAAAACCGATGAATACAAAGCTCAAAATGTGTAAATCAGAGAATAACAAGCATAAAATGAACAATACAAATAAATACAAAAATAAAAGTTTATGAATCAAGGTAGTTATAGATATTTCAAAAACTTTGTTTTGTGATCTCATGTTTGAAAGGGTTTCAAAGTATACTGTGAGATCAGTCTTATAAAAGGTATTATAAAACGGTTAGTTCCAATCCTTGATTCTGATTGGTCAATAGGTGTGCTTTATTCACAATAAAACACTGCTATGACCGCTTCACCCAACGGTTCTATTTAATATCACTGCGCCCTTAGCAACACCCTTAGCAACACATAAACATATAATGAGACAAAGTCTGAGAGCAGTTTGTTGTTTTTATTTGAGCTTCCATGTTGTTGTTTGCATTCAGGGACTATTTTTTCTAGCGGAAGGAATGCTTTTATTGATTTAACTTCATGAAAGTTGCACTAATTTTTTTTTACTTTAATATTGTGTGGTAACCGTTTATAAAAGCAATAAGGTACTCGAGGCAAGTGCTGTATCGTGAATAAGTAACGGCTGAAGGGGTTGCAGGCACTCCGCTTCGCGTCGTGCCTAACAACGCCCTTCAGCCGTTACTTATTCACGATACAGCACAGCCTCTCGTACCTTATTGCTTAAATATATAAAAGGGTTTCTTTTATTTGTCTTATGCTTAAAATAATTTAATTATATTGTTTTTTTTCTAGAAAAATAAGGGTTTTGGAAACAAAGGTAGATGTGAGGTTCTAAATTCTAATTCTAGGAGTTTCTATTTTAGGAATATCTATTTTAAAGTCAGTCCAAAATTAAATAGAAAAAGGGCAATACAAAATAAATGTTCAAGTGATGTGTTACAAAAAGTTCATTTATCACAAACAGTATGAATGTTTTTTAATGACTGATCTTAAAAAAAGTCGCGGTGGCGATGACGTCATGTAACCCGCGTCATACAGAAGGTTTCGAAGGTAACTTTTGAATGTATTCCATCATTATTGCTATTTTTACAGTATAAGAAATGTATTTCGTCTTTTATGGCTCGCTTTTATGTGGACCAGGAAGCCTTTCGGGTCCAATTGAAAAGACCTCCTCATGGCACGCCCTATTTCTTTCCGACCTTATGGCACGCCCATTGCTCCAGTCTGCAGTTACCTCTACTTGTATTCCGATGCCCGCCCTCCCTTCCTCTCTTTGCATCTATCCGCAGCAGTGGTTGGCATACATCGCAACAGACAGACAGGTAGGCAGGAGCTCCTCGCACAGGTCGTATTCCAGCTGTGTTTTCTTGAATTGTGTGGAGGTGACTGGAGACCAAATGACTAAACTACTAGTGCCTCATCTTTACAGCTACATAGCCAAAAGGCAACCACAGTTAATATGTGTCTTGCTTACATGATTTATATAGGCTAATGTAATAAGTTTTCTAAAGTTAAGATAAGGCAAGAGTAACAGATTTTAGTCAAAATTTTAAGACTTTTAATAACAATTTCATTTGCTGTATTTTGTCAGTCATTATGTATTGGGTTTTATTTGTCCGCACTATTTTTGTAGTGTTTTCCCTTTGAAATGAACAAAATAGCAGCGACACTCCTTTTTTGTTTATTGTAAAGATGTTTTTGTTTCTAAAAAGATAATATAATTTAATTGCGTGCGTGGGGGGCCGCCGAAATCTTAATCCGGGCCTGCCACCCACAAAAGGTTACTATGTGTGTATTTTCCATGGGGTTATTACTACCAGCACATGTTTTCCCTGATGCTCGACTTGGTGAATATTTTTGGCTTTTTAAAGATAGTTCACCCAAAAATGAAAATTCGGTCATTTTCTCACCCTCATGTTGTTTCAAACCTGTATACATTTCTTTGTTCTGATGAACACAAAGGAAGACATTTAAAAAAATGTTTGTAACCAAACCGTTCGTAAACCCCATTCACTTCCAAAGTAGGAAAAAGAATACTATCTTCCTTTGTGTTTATCAGAACAAAGACATGTATACAGGTTTGTAACAAAATGAGAGTGAGAAAATGAGCATTTTCATCTTTGGCTGAACTATCCCTTTAATTTACTAACGCGAATGAAAAATCCCTCCCATTGCACGCTGTATCCTGTTACCAGCCCTGCACCCACAGTTACCAGTGAATAACATCTTCTGAGTACACCAAACATTATCTTATACACACATGGAAAGTCCTTGTGAAACCTTGGCACACCTTTTTTTGTGTTGTGGTCCTTAAAATAAGTTGCTGGGACACAAAAGAAAGTCTGCTGTCCATAACATATCAGCGGGAACAAACGTGCATGCAGAACTATAATTTTTCAGGCTTTGACGGTCACATACGCTCATAATTAAGTCAAATGTCCATTGGCATATATAAATGTACATAAAAAGGTTATGTGTAAATGAAAAGGTTATGGAAAAAGTGTTTTAGGACGTATGCATCCATTACCGTAAGCTTTTAAAGTGACAACTGTATATGTTACTCAAAAAAACAATCTGCTACTTAATGTTATATATTTGTCTGTTTTTTCATTTGTTTCTCTGTTCTTATATTATCACTTACTGTTTACTTGATTATTTAATTACTTGCTAACTTTTAACTATTCATTTAATATTAGGTAAGCATTTATGTCATCCTTAGTGGTCACTTCTGAATGAAGGCAATCCTTTGTTTGCCGATTTAACTTCTTTGGAATAGAATACAATAGTTCGGGGTTCCTCTGACGACTGTTGTTACAACAGCACAACATATCCCTGGCATATTGTAATCCTCCTGGAAGTGTTTTATTGATCTTTATCTGGTATATGTGGCTGCTGTGACCTAAGCAGGGTGCGCAGCTGTGACAAAAATGTCGGCGACCAAACACCTTGACGTCACGTTGTCCGGATGAATAACAAGTTAACATAATATTTATGTTTTTTTTATTAATATTGCTTTTTGGATAATTACCACCATTGTTCACCGCTGACATAATAAAAAAAAAACTAATAATAATTAAATTAAATATCAAACTGACATTTTGTGTGCGCTTGGGGGCCCCCTGGTGGCTTGGGGGCCCTAAGCAACCGCTTAGTTCGCTTATGCCTTGGGCCGGCTCTGGCATTACCAAGCACTGTTTGTGTGAAAACTAAATACAAACTATTATAAAATCAAAAAAATAAAGAAATTATATATTCTTATTACCAAGTATAACCCAACTAAAGTTCTTTATTTTTTCCACCTTTTCTTTAGACATCATGGCATATTTTTTTCGTTCTTCTGGAGATAGGCCTAACAGTTTTAATAAAAGGTAAGTACAAAAAGTTTTTTTTAATGAATCAATCTATTGTATTAATTTATTTTGAGGCAATTATGTTTTATAATTTTGTTTTAATTATTTTTATACAATTATATGTTGTTATGTGATCTGAATAAGTAAGCATTTGAAATGTATACATCTCTACAGTCAGATAATGGGGGGAGAGCTTCATGATCGTTTAGAGGAGAACATCCGTCCATTTCTTGATCTGATTGACAAACTGCGGTCAATTGGCATTCAGAAAGACCTGGATATGTCACTGCCGACTATTGTAGTAATCGGAGATCAGAGTTCTGGAAAAAGTTCTGTATTGGAAGCTCTGTCTGGTGTTGCATTACCAAGAGGGAGTGGTGAGGACTATCTTCATTTATATGCTATAATAAAATAGCTGTTGCAAGCAACGTTCTTACGATCAAGGACTTCATGTTTTTACTTTTGAACTTCTTAATAAACATTTGTGTCCTTGATATGTTTGTTTTAATTTCATGATAACAAATTATGAAACTCTGTAATGTGCTTGTCATTTAATTTCTCAGTGTTACAGTGATGCGATTGCTAACTGAATTATGTTTGGAATAGGGATTGTCACCAGATGTCCACTGGAGCTAAAGCTGCGCAAGGTAACAGGTGGAAGCTGGAAGGCAACTATATCATACAGGCGGAAGAAAATGGAAGTGGCGAACCCATCATCTGGTAAAACTGAATGTAGGTTATAATGATTGAATTTTTCAGACAATGTGTTTATTACCAATATACTGATCTGCTTATATTTTTTGAAATTAGGCTATATTAAACCTTTGATAATAGAGTCCATACATCAGAATGTGTACACCCTGTACACAATGATGACGTGGCAGCATATGCGCACGCATTTAGGCAACAGAAGTATGGTAAGAATCAACAGTGAAGCAACACGGACAGAGTGTCACACACGCACACACACACAAACCCTCACAAACTTTCACGCACGGGCACGCACGCACGTGGAAATAAATCATTCATTTCCACATTCTAAAAACATTTATCAACATTTCAAATTGAGCCCTCTGGTAAAGGTCAGGCTATCTATTAGCTAATCTATTATCAGTGAGTTTGTATGTCTTTGAATCATATCAGCATCTGTACATCATTGTTAATGTTCGATATAAATCATGTCATGTTTCAGCTTCTGGAGCCAGACAGGATGTACGTGTATCATACATTCCTCAGACAATTACATTTGAGGATCCCTCTTTAGTTGAAAGACACGTTAAAGATGGTTAGTAAATGCACTGCAATCAGTTGTCTTTGTAACACACAAGGGTTAAGATTAATCCAGGACTAGTTATTTTAGGACATTTAAGTCGTTTTTACAAACATACTTCAGAAAAGAATGGTACTGGTGTATGTTAGATATGTCTGTGCAAGATGTTTTTAAATTAAGGCAGCTCAAACATGCATATTAGTCTGGGACAAGGATAAGCCCTGTCCAGGAAACTGCCCGACAGAGTTCTTATATAGAAGAATACATAAACCCAAAACTATGTTTGTTTCTTCTGTCATTGATGTTACTATTATGATGAATTCAGGTGGTTTAAGACAGTCATCTCAATGTCAAAAAGATTCTCAATCTACCTTAATTTACCCTAAATTTTAGCACACTGAAGCACATAAATCAGTAAAACAATATACAATTAAGAATAATTAAAACAATTCGATATGTTAAAAGTTTTTTTCACAAGTTTAAATTTGATTTCTGTACTCTGATATGTCAAAAGTCTTGTTACCTGTATTTTATAGTCTACATTCACATTAAAATAAACAAATCCTATAATTAATTATGCAATGTATGTGTTTAACATGCAGCACAAATTGCACAGGCTGGAGATGGGGCAGGAATCTCTGATGAAATCATCACTTTAGAGATCAGGTCACCTGATGTCTGTGACCTCACGCTGATCGATTTACCTGGAATAGCCAGAGTCCCATTACAAGGACAACCACTGGATATTGGAAACAAAGTTGGTATTCATCTGATTTTGCAAGTAGAGTTTAGTACTGCGCACAACTATTTTTAAACTATGGCTTGGTGTCTTGTAGATCAAAACTCTGATCATGAAATTTATTAGAAAGCCTGAGACTATAAACATGGTTGTGGTCCCATTAAACATTGACATTGCAACAACAGAAGCACTGAAAATGGCACAGGAAGTAGATCCTGAGGGTACAAGGACTTTCGGTAATGTAGCAGACAATCATCACAAAACATCTTGACAAAAATCTTTAAAACAAAACAAAAAAACTTTACAACATTGCCCTTTTCATTCTTACAGCTGTTTTGACCAAACCGGACCTCATTGACAAAGGAACAGAGAGACACATTCTGGCAACTGCCCAAAACAAAGTTGTTCCTCTTCGCAAAGGTTACATCATGGTGAAGTGTAGAGGTCAACAACAAATTGATGACAACATTTCTCTGGATGAGGCTTCAACAATGGAGAGAGATTTTTTTGAAAATCATGATTATTTCAGGTTACATTTTCACTTTAGTTAAGTTTAGTAGAAGGACAGAATGAGCATTATAAAATAACTAAAGCAAGTTCCTTCTCTCTTTCTTCAGTTGTCTTTTGAATGAGAACAAAGCTACTATTCCATGTCTTGCCACTGAACTGACTGAGCAGCTTGTTGATCATATCAAAGTAAGTCTAAACGCCTTTTCAGACTTGTGTAAAGTGATTATTTACCAAACAACAGATATATAATTTTTGGTCTTGGTCAGAAATCACTGCCACTGCTTGATGAAGAGATAAAAAAGCAGTTATCAGAAGTGAGAAAGGAACTGAAGAAGATTGAGGGTGGACCACCACGAGACCCTCAGGGGGCTAAACAATACCTCATTAATGTAAGAACTTCAATTCAAGTTTTGTTTCTCAGAACTACGCCACTGCATATTGATCTTGTTTATAAATTTATGATTTGCAGTTAAATAAGATAGGAATTAAAATGGTCCTAAATAAAGCCGTCAAATAATAAAGACGTCAAATAATAGAAAAAAATAAATAATATTATATGCTGCTCAGTTTTTTTAAGCAATCCATTGATTTGTTTGTTCACTGACTTTTGTTGCATATCAATAACAATTGTCAATGTTGAGTTAGACCCATTTATGTGGGCGCTTTTATTTTTGTCCAGTTTTTTCTCATTCCACTTGTTTCTGTATGATTATAATAAAACATGTGCATCTAACTTTTTCACAGATCTTATCAGAATTCAATCAAAAAATGCAGTCCTTATCATTAGGGGACTTGATAATCAAAGAAAATTTGTTTAATGAGCTTCGCGTAGAATACAAGAAGTGGAACGATTTTCTAAACAACTCAATGTCAACCTGTAAGTAGGCTCATATATTCAAATTGATCAAATATTTAATGTTGTACTCTTAATGCATGTTTCACACTAAAGTGTTAAAGCATTGTTTTGGTTCCAATAATAACATCCATACGATAGAAAAATCACAATTGATATCTCAAACCTTTTCCATTTTTTCAAAACTAATTAATAAGAGTTTTGCTGTCCAAGTTGCAATACGCAGCAAAACCCCGTCAGTGAGAAAACAATGCGAGTTTGTTTGCGCACTGATTAAATGTGCAGGTGTGAAACAGGGTTAAGAGTAAAATTTGAAATTAAAGGAGTAGTCCACTTTAAAGATGGGGTCCATTGACTTTTCATAGTAGGAAAAAAAATACTATGGTAAGTCAATGGGCCCCATCTTTAAAGTGGAATCGCTCCTTTAAAGTGATTTAATAAGAAATGTGTTTTGTTTTCAAACAAGTTTTCCATCCGAGTGCAAAAATAAAACAAGAAATCATGAAGAATAGAGGAAGAGAACTTGCCAGCTTCAGTAGCTACAGGGTTTTTGAGATGCTTCTGCAGAAACATGTGGCCCAACTTAAGGATCCAGCCATTGTTTTACTTACTACTGTGAAAGGTACCATCACACATCTATATGTTTTCTGGTCATTCTGGAGAGATCCCATTGTAAAACCATAAAAGAACACAGCTAAAATGTTTTAGTAGTTCCCTTTCAGTCGGTCACTACGACGTCACGTCGTGACCGACGAATTGGGAACCGCTCCGCAGTGGCAAATCTACTATGAGAAGCTATTAAAAAGGCCAATGAAATTGGCATGCAGATTATTTGCACCTGCCGCGCCGCCCAGCCGCGCGGGTATATAATCAGAGGCAGGTGCAGTAATCAAATCAGCTTTTCGCTTCGAAGCCGGCAGCATTCTGCTCTTGAGAAGCAATCCTTTCTGGGACCTCTGTGTGTGTCGAAGTTGGTAGGACAGACAGCACCTCAGCGGAGACTCGCATTTGTTTCACCTCTTTAATTTCTTTTTTTGAATTTTATTTGAGTGTGTCGTTGCCTCTCCCCTGCGTGCTTCATCAACTCACGCATTACATCTAAAGAGTGAATTCCCTAAAAGAGCAACACGAGCTTGAACTTGTGCCTTTGTAAAGGCAGCCGTTCTCTCGTGTCACAGGTCGGGTGCGTCCTTTTCAGGATGACATTCCGACCGTGTGCTTCGTCTGGATGCGGGCTGTACATGAATCCTCGTGACGGCCACGATCGTTGTCTCTCATGCTTGGGGCTTGAGCATGCGGAGGCAGTGTTTCGCGACAGTACATGTCAGGTTTGTCTGAACATGACTGTGGTGGATCTGCGCAGTCGGGTGGCGTATCTCCGGGACCGCCGCCCCCCTTCCAAGCCATCCGGCGCTAAGAAGGCGGCCGTGATGCTTGCGAAGGACGACTTGCGCCTTACGTTGCTGAATAAGTCCACCGTCGGTGGCAGTGAAGTTCAGCACCCCGATCCACAGCCGGAGGTGCCAATGGAAACCGGGAGCGCGTGTTCTACGTTGCCCTCGGGGACCACTGGCACCACACGGGATTCTGTGTCGTCCGCAGCATTGGAGGGGGGGCCATCTCTCTCGGATGTTGAGTCTGACCCTCTGCCTCCTTCGGGGCGGTTAGAGGGTGCTGCGCTCGACCCCGAGATGGGGGCCATGTTTGCTCGGGCAGCGGGTACGGTCGGAGTGGAGTGGCGTCAACCATCTCCACCCGAGCCATCCCGCCTCGATGATTGGTACTTCGGTTCTGCTAGAACAGAGCAGACCCAGCCACCGGTACCTTTCTTCCCCGAGGTTCATGAGGAACTGACACGGTCGTGGAAAAATCCTTTTTCCTCCCGGAAGCGGCCGTATCAGCCCTCACCCCTCACCACCCTCGACGGCGGGGCCGCTAGAGGGTACACCGATCTCCCCCCGGTTGAGCGTCCCGTCGCGATGCAACTGTGTCCTCCCCTCGTGGGCATGCAGGTACTCCTCGGCCCTAACAGGATGTGCCTACCGTGCTTGTGGGGAAGCGGCCTCTGCCATCCATGCCATGGCATTATTACAGGTACACCAGGCTAAAGCACTGCGTGACCTGGACGAGGGTGGTCCCGATTCGGCCGCATTTAAACAGCTCCGTGCGGCTACTGACCTGGCGCTCAGAGCCACTAAGGTCACCGCACGGGCGGTCGGACGTGCGATGTCCACTTTGGTGGTCCAGGACCGCCATCTCTGGCTGTGCCTGGCCGACATGCGGGAGCAGGACCGTATTAAGCTCCTAGATGCTCCGGTGTCCCAGGCCGGCCTGTTTGGCGAGAGGGTGGAAAACTTTGCACAGGCGGTTTACACTGCTCAGAAACAGACTGAGGCCATTGCTAAAATCCTGCCACGTCGGAAACGTCCATCTGCCCCTTCGACGTCGGCACCTCAGTTTGCCTCTCGCCGAGGGCGTCCTGCGGCGGCCGCCCCCGTTCCTCCTCGGGGCACTTCTTCTAGGAAGCGAGGAACCGGTCGCCAGCAGCCCGCCCCGCCCGCTCAGCAGCCTGCCAAGAGAGGTGGAAAACACAAGGCTAAACGACCCTGAGACGGGCGACCTGGAGATGGGGGGATCGCTCTACGGGAGATGGTGAAGGCACCACTCCCCCCACCGGAGGAGGGCCGGGTGGGGAATCCTTGGTTTAAGTTTTTTTCTGTACCCACAAAACCACAAAAGGAGCGAATTCCTCTTCCTTCTCCAGGTCTTCAGAGGAGCGTGAGAGCTACGGACGGGCACAGAGCCCTATGTCCTCCTCCTCCTCTTTCGCCACCGGGTGTGTCACGATGGGTGAGTCTTCTACATCGAGATCTCCCCAGCTCTGCCCCCCATCAGCGGAAAAAGGTGAGTGGCACACCACACAACACCTCCGTTGCTGTTATCACAGAGAGCGCAGCAACCGTTACATCCGCTCCCCTCGCCGCGGGTACTCCGATCGTGCCGTTAATTCCCCTCGCTCGGTATCTGGGGCCGTGGGAAGCGCTTCCCAGCCCGTCAAGATGGCTTTTATGCACGATTCGTCTCGGCTACGCGATTCAATTCGCCCGGCGCCCTCCCAAATTTGCGGGCATTCGGTGTACTACGGTGAAAAACGCTGGCGCGCATGTTCTCCGTGCCGAGATCGCTGTTCTATTGGTGAAAGACGCGATCGAGCCGGTCCCTCCAGCAGAGATGAAATCTGGGTATTACAGCCCTTATTTCATTGTACCCAAGAAAAGCGGCGGGTTGCGACCGATCCTGGACCTGCGTATACTGAATCGAGCGCTTCACAAGTTGCCATTCAAAATGCTGACGCACAAGAGCATATTTCAATGCATTCGTCCAAACGATTGGTTCGCAGCCATCGATCTGAAGGACGCGTACTTTCATGTCTCGATACTTCCTCGACACAGGCCGTTTCTCCGCTTTGCGTTCGAGGGGCGGGCATATCAGTACAAAGTCTTACCGTTCGGGCTTTCTCTCTCTCCCCATGTATTCACGAAAGTAGTCGAGGGGGCATTAAAACCCCTGAGAGAGAACGGTGTGCGCATTCTAGCGTATCTCGACGATTGGTTAATAATAGCCCAGTCCCGTCAGATGCTTTGCGATCACACGGACCGTGTGTTAAAACACCTCGCCCGTCTCGGTCTTCAGGTCAACTGGGAAAAGAGCAAACTTTGCCCCACGCAGAGGATCTCTTTTCTCGGTATGGAACTGGATTCGGTCGATTTAACCGCACGTCTAACAGAAGCGCGTGTGCAATCCATTCTGACTTGTCTAAATTCATTCAATGGCAAGAGCGCGGTCCCTCTGAAGCAATTTCAGAAGCTCCTGGGTCATATGGCAGCAGCAGCGGCCGTGACACCGCTCGGGCTGCTCCATATGAGACCGCTTCAGCGTTGGCTTCACGACCGAATCCCGAGGAGAGCGTGGCTCACCGGCGCGCACCGCGTAACGATCACACCGACGTGCCGTCTCCATTTCACTCTGTGGTTAGACCCGTCATTCCTCAGAGCAGGGGTATCATTAAAACAGGTCTCCAGGCATGCCATTGTGTGCACGGATGCCTCCAACACGGGGTGGGGAGCCACGTACGACGGCATGCAGTTTCGGGTGTCTGGACGACATTCCAGAGACGTTGGCATATAAATTGCCTCGAGTTGTTGGCTGTGCACCTCGCTCTCATTCGCAACGAGCTCCGAGACAAGGATGTATTAGTTCGCACCGACAACATTGCGACTGTTGCGTATATCAATCGCCAAGGTGGTTTGCGCTCTCGTCACCTGTCGCATCTCGCCCGTCATCTCCTCCTTTGGAGTCAGAAGAATCTGAGGTCTCTTCGTGCCATTCACATCCCGGGGTCGCTCAACACAGCGACAGATGCGCTCTCACGAGCAGCGCATCCTGGCGAATGGCGACTCCACCCCCAGACGGTTCAGCTAATTTGGAAACGTTTCGGCAAAGCACAGGTAGATCTGTTTGCCTCCCCAGAAACGACTCATTGTCGCCTGTTTTATTTACTGAACGAGGGAACCCTCGGGGTGGAAGCACTGGCACACAGCTGGCCGCGGGGTTTACGCAAATACGCCTTCCCTCCAGTGAGCCTCATTGCGCAGATACTGTGCAAAGTCAGGGAGGACGAGGAGCGCATTCTCTTAGTCGCGCCGTATTGGGCAACCAGGAATTGGTTTCCAGAACTCGCGCTCCTCGCGACAGCCCCTCCCTGGAAGATTCCCCTGAAGAAGGACCTTCTTTCTCAAGAAGGGGGCACATTATGGCACCCACGTCCCGATCTATGGAACCTCCATGTGTGGTCATTGGACGGGACGCGGAGGTTCTAAGTGATTTACCGCAAGCGGTATCTAACACTATTTTTGCGGCGCGAGCGCAGTCTACTAGACAGGCTTATAAGCTGAAATGGAACCTGTTCGTTGTTTGGTGTGCTTCACAATCAGAAGACCCCCGAGAATGCCCTATTAGAGTCGTGCTATCATATCTTCAGCATCGTCTGGAGAAGAAGCTGTCACCTTCTACAATCAAAGTAGATATCGCGGCGATATCCGCGCACCACTCGCCGATAAACGGTAGATCTGTGGGCCACCACGATCTAGTTATTAAATTCTTAAGAGGCGCACGGAGGCTGAATCCTTCTCGCCCGCCCTCTATTCCTCCTTGGGACCTGTCCATGGTGCTGAAGCCACTTCAGGACGCCCAGTTCGAGCCTTTGCACTCTGTGAGTATCAAATTTCTCACAATGAAAACTCTAACTCTTCTCGCACTGGCCTCGGTTAAGCGAATAGGGGATCTTCACGCATTCTCGGTCAACGATTCGTGCCTTCAGTTCGGGCCCGCTTATACCAGTGTAACACTGAGACCCAGGCCCGGCTACGTGCCCAAAATTCCCACCACTCCTTTTAAAGATCAGGTGGTGAACTTGCAAGCCCTGCCGCCGGAGGAAGCAGACCCAGCCATGGCTTTGTTATGTCCTGTGCGCGCTTTGCATGTGTATGTGGACCGAACTCAAAGCTTTAGAACCTCAGAGCAGCTCTTTGTCTGTTACGGTGGTCAGCAGAAAGGGAAGGCTGTCACTAAGCAGAGGATGTCTCATTGGATTGTAGACACTATCGCCCTCGCGTATGAAAAGCAGGGTGCCCCTTGCCCCTTTAATTTGAGAGCCCACTCTACTAGAAGTGTGGCATCATCTTGGGCATTGGCTCACGGTTCCTCGCTAACAGACATTTGTAGAGCGGCTGGCTGGGCGACACCTAACACGTTCACCAGATTTTACAGTGTTCGTATTGAGCCGGTATCCTCTCGTGTTCTCTCCTCAAACCGGTAGAGACACTCAGAGTCGGCTCCTGTGTCGGCTTGCAGCCTCCGTTTTGGCGCTGCACGACTGCGCCAATATGGAAGGCCATAAGGTCAAAACGTCACAAAATAGGGTTTTGACTTTCCTCCATCGCCTTGACAGTCGATGTTGCGGAGCATCGGCTGTCAGCCTCTCACTAGCTGTATTCCTGAAAACCTGTGTTTGGCTAGGCCCCCGTATAGCGCCCCCGTGAGGTGTCCTATGCGCGTATTTTCCGTGGAGCTAATCTACCACGTTTTCCCTTGCAGAGCCCGCTCTGCTCTCTCTCTAGTATAAATATAGTTATGAGAGTCACGTCATAGACCTACTGGCTATTTTTGCGCCACCCATTCGTACAATCTCCTCTGGGTTGGCTCCGCAGCGTCTCCTAGTTCCGCCCAGACTGGATTCGCTTCCCAGTTTGCCTAGTTCACTATCGTGGGTTTAGGAACAAATAGTGACCGGCCTTCTGCTGTAAGCCCAGGTTCCGCCTCTCGTAAAGTGAAGACGGAAGGTTTTACGCAGGCACTGGAAGGGTCAGCTCCAGTGGCGCTTTGTTAGGGATTCCCAATTCGTCGGTCACGACGTGACGTCGTAGTGACCGACTGAAAGGGAACGTCTCGGTTACGTATGTAACCCTCGTTCCCTGAAGGAAGGGAACGGAGACGTCACGTCCCGTCGCCACAGCTGCTGTTCCACTGCTGAGTCGGCTGGCCCCTTTATTTTGCCGGCTTCTCAGCGAAAAAAGCTGATTTGATTACTGCACCTGCCTCTGATTATATACCCGCGCGGCTGGGCGGCGGGGCAGGTGCAAATAATCTGCATGCCAATTTCATTGGCCTTTTTAATAGCTTCTCGAAGTAGATTTGCCACCGCGGAGCGGTTCCCAATTCGTCGGTCACGACGTGACGTCTCCGTTCCCTTCCTTCAGGGAACGAGGGTTACATACGTAACCGAGACGTTTTTTATTTATTTTGAGTCATCAGCCCTGAGACTGTTTGTTTGTTTATCCGCATAAGACATCATCTTCAAGCAGTTCTCGTGCTTGTCTAAGGATTGTTTCTGGAGATACCCTGAGCTTCTAAAACTCACCATGGTAAATATTGCTCATAAATGGTAGCAAATAAACAATGCTGGTTCATTTCTTATAATCTGCCTTGTTTTCTATCATTCTTCACCTGAAACCATAGGAAAAAATTGAAGACATTCAGTCAAGTCAGCACCGTAAAGCTGAGGAGAGGATCACGGAGCAGTTTGAAATGGAAAACATGATCTGTACACAAGATGATATTTACTTTAAGACACTGAACAGAAATATGAAGGAGGCATTTTCAGACACTCAGTTGCCTTTATGTGATATAGCAAGCAAGTACAGTGATATGCTGAAGGCTTATTATGAGGTAAACTTTTATAGTTTTCACATATTTACCTACAAATTCACATGTATAGCTCTGCTTTAGCGTGAATATACAGTACACTCTTAAGTTTGTTCCTCAAAGAACCATTTAATCAAGTTCTTTAAGAAGCATTTATTTCAAACCTTTTATAATCTGAAGAACCATGTTTTTGAGAAAGGTTATTGAAGCATCTTTATTTTGTAAGACTATTGAACTGATATTGATCTTTATTCTGTTTTAGATCATGGTGCAGCGCATGGCTGACCAGGTCCCCATGCTGACCCGTTATTGCATGTTGAAAGAAGCTGTTCACCTCCTGTGTAAGGATATGCTGACTCTGTTGGATAGTGAAAATGTGGGTGAAATTCTGTCTGAAAATACTGATATCGGTCGAAAGCGCAGAGACTTACAGGCTCGCCTGGATCGGTTGAACACCGCTCAGGGAGAAATTGAAAAATGTATTTGAAAGGATCTATAAAATCCATATTATATTATCTGAATTTACATTATTTGTGATGGTAACCCATTAAATGTTATGCAAGTTATGTTCTTGTAAAGAAGTATCTAAATTGTTTAAACAGAACAGCGCTCGTATTTTGCCTGTTATCTTTCACCCTTTGTTTGTTTACGAAGCACATGTGGTTTCATATAGGTAATGGTTTTATAATGGGTTTATTTCTGATTTAAATGGGCATTTTATGTAACAGTTAGTCGTACAATAAAATTAACCAATGTAATCTGCATTAAAAATAAGATTTTGTTAACATTAATTATAGCAAATCATTAGTAATTGTATTTACAGAATCTACTGAATAGGGGACATTATCTGCATACATATGTACTTTACAAGACAATAAATTCTCTTAAATCTTACAAAAATGTCTGCGTTACTTTCTTTAAAATTAAAAATTGTTTATCATGGCCATTCAGGCCTTGTCTATCCTAAGCTGCATTTAATTTTAATACTCTCCATGTTCACTGAAAAAAATGCAGCATTAAGTTAAAACAATTTGGCTTTTTTAAGTCAATTTAACCTCCTATTGTTAAGTTTAAAAGGCTTCCTACTTTATGGTCTATGTAAAAGTTTATGATTTAGTCCAGAGAAAAGGAAAACTTTCATGTCACCAAGGTCCAAATGGACAATAAAGCACACCAATGAATCTGATTTCGAATAGCTGGCCGCTTGATCATACGTCAACAGCACTGACATAGTCCTGCCAGGACTGCTCTTGAAACACATACAAGTGAACGGTTGCTGACTTGCCCTGCACTGTTATAGAAGAGTCTGCATGCCATGTATGTCAATAACAACATGAACTTTATTCGGCCCCGCTCTCCAGTGGAGTTTTTTCTGTTAGCGCCCTCATCTGGTAGACAACGCACATATTACAAGGTGAACCTAATAAAGTGGCTGTTGAGTTTCACACAGATATTCTGCCTGAACACAGGAAGTTTCTCTGGTTTGCTTTTAAAGGTGGATCATGCCAATATTGTGTGCTTCCTTGACCTATCCCTGTCCCCACACACCTTCACAAGGTCAAGAACTAACCATTCTCCAAATTCAGAGGATGTTAGACCTCATGGAAGCTGCAGCAAATGTGACTAATTTTGGACCTCTGCACGAGGCTGTATCAGTTCTGGCTATGAAGCAAGTTTTTTACCAAGCAGTAATGATCTCATTGGATGCTACAAACAGTTGCTATTGCCCTGTCCTGTGAGGCATGTGTTTCAGAGTTGCCTCTCGTGTGAAGTAGTGGGTATTCCATTCCATCCCATAGAGACAGAGTGCAGTTTGAAACCCACGCCCACCGGGGGAAAACAATCCAACTGTCTCCATTTATTGACTTTGTATTGCGAGAGGCCGCCTCCTTAAGAAACAAGATGCTGCTTCATGGAGTTCATGTTATGGGAAGGCATAACCTGAGATTTTTTAAATTTCACCAGGCATGCAGCACAAAAACGACACAAGTTTTTTAATAGAAACTTTTTACATTTGCGGCCATTTTTGCGGCAATGGGCATTCTGGTCTGAAAACAAAGTGTGTTCAGGCGCAGTGTTGGTGCGTTGCTATTTTGAGGCAACTATAGACTAACTTACTATAGATTATAGATTAAGTGTAAAGTCAATGCTGCAATATTGTTTTTGTTATTTTAAAGAGCGCGTCAGTAATATGCCCCTATAAACGGGACGACAACGTGCGTTTGCTTATCACACATATGGATGTGCAGCAGCACACAAACATTTTTAAATATGAAAAATAAAAGGATTAAAATGTAAAAGATTATTATTGAGTCTCTTGGACATAAATGAGGATCAATTACGAGGCGTTAGAAGGCACAAAGAGCAGCCTGGTAAGAATTTGAATGTTTTGCTTTAAACAAATGTTGCATTTATTTTTAAATGTTTTTTTTTTAAATGCTACCTCACAAATTTATTGTATATGATGATGACTTCGTACCTCCGGATATAAAGTGAGATGAAAACCTTCTTAAGCAATGCTTTTCAAAACACTCAGAGTGAGGAAACGTTTCGGCTCTGCACACATTTGTAAATTCTTTATCTCTTGTTTATTACAAATAAAGTATTTTTAGTACAAACTTTTCTTGCATATTTGAATTTTTTTTTGAGATAACACAGATCATGTAGGCCATCCATACATATACAGCAATTAAAAGCCTGCTAATTTTACTTCCATGAATGAAAGAAAACGTCTTTTAAAGAGAACCAAAGATTTTAATACAAAAAAATTAAAATTTCAATACAAATAAAAACAAAACTGGTGGTTTTCTTTCTCCGCTTAGTTTTTCAATTTACAAATCAGCATCTTTTAAAGGGGATTGGAGATGGTTTATTGCACATTACGCCCAAAACACACCCATTGTCTCTTATATATACAGTATATAATATAGGCATTGCTGCTGCACAGTTGGCCTATACACTTTATTTAGAAATGGTACATTTACATTACAAATTAACAAATATTGTTTTCCATAATGTCAATTTGCTTAAACCAATGTTAATTTGAACTGGAAAATATGTATGTTTTATATACTGTACTAAATGCTTATGTGGCTGTAATCTAATGCAGGTTAAAGCAAACAAGTACACACTATATTATGATATTTGCTTGCAAGAAACAGATGGTATATCCCTTAACCTTCTCTTTTTAACCCTATCAACACATTAATTTATATTTCTTATCATCATCAGATATTCTGGTGATCTGTTTATAAACATACAGTTTTGCATTGTATCTACGGGGTTAAACAACACAAAGCATTACTTTTCTCAACACAAAAGTATTCATGCAAAACATGGATGGCTTTCAGTACCTTTGTCTTTAAATACCTTCCATGAGTTGTGACAAAATAATTTTTTCTAGTAAAATATTCCACTGACGTGTTTTAACGTATAGTATGCCTTTATTTTCGTTTTTAAAATGGGTGTGATACACTTTGAATTTAGGGACACAACCACTTCACTTTTGTCTTCAATCGCTGTATTGTAGTGAAGCTTAATTCTAAGACATTATAAAAAAAGGGGGACAAATTCAATTATTAAAACAACCTGTGTGTTCATTTTATTTTATATTCCCAAAAAATGCATCAATCAAGTAATTTCATAATCCTTTAAATTACGCCTACAATTTATACCATAAGAAAAACATTTTAGTTTACCTCTACTGTACATATAGACAAAAGGAAACAAAAAATGCAAGAACAAAATGTTTTTTTTAAACTAATAATATACAGTAGATATAAAAAACAGGTCTGTTAAGCATGGCGATATGCAAAGAAAATGTATTAGCAGCTGTGGCCTATGAATGTATGAGAACTTAAGTGCAAAGTATTTTCAGGGATGTCACGTCACGGTCATTATTGCAACGCGTCTGGGCAGTTATTTCAGTCATGCAAGATACTATCTACATAAATGGGAAAATACAAATATTTCTAAAATTGTTTTTATTATTTCTAAAACCGCTTTTAAGGTACTTTTGAGGGGGTCTAAGAACACTTGGTTTGTTCACATGAACGCTAAACTGTGCTCTGAGAGCACTTGGAGGGCTTAAACGAACACCCTTCTATCTTACTGTCACATACAGTAGTACATAAACTTATAAACACTATATTTGTATTTTGTTAATAATGTTGTTGTGTAATGTATTTCAGCAAGCTGAAATGCTGTATTAAAAAGTCAGAGTATTCCGAACTGTTTTTAAACCTGTGGTGGTGTGCAATGCCTTCACTTCTGGGGAAGCACGAATGCGAAACTCATTATGTCAAAAATGTATTCGATACATGTGAACCTATGTGTATAAGGCATCACGTCAAAATACATGCCAGATGCAAATATGTCATGCAAAGGTTTGTGATAAAAGAGACGTACGCATTCATCATGATGCACATAGGTTTACATAATGCGCCAAACACATATTTTTACACGACAAGCCACATGTATGATACTCTGTACACATATTTTGAATTCCTGCCCCCTTAAAAGAGAAGTCACAGCATGTCACTGCCTGAATTCAAGTTAGGTAAACTTTGACATCAAGCTATTGATTATTGAGGTCTGAAGTAATTTTGTTCAAAAAGAAATCCCGAATAACTCGAACAACAAGAGATACCGAGGTGTGTCTCAGTCAGCAACTGAGTACTTTCTACATGCATTCCCCAGCCAGGCGTTTTATTGTTCAAAAAAGTCACTCAAGCGCAGGTAAACATTTGTACTCTTAAAGCTCTTCACTCCCAAAATACACTTTAATAACTGGTTCTATATAGCAGTTAAAGAGGTTCACCGGGTCATAATCAACCCTAAAGCACTTATGTAGCGCCTGTGTATTAATGCTATCTATAATTGGTGCTATAGTGGTGCTGTATATCAACCCTTAATAGATGCCTATATATAGGTGGTTCCCCAGTGATTGTAAGCTTTTAGTGCTATTTAGCATAAATTTTAACACTTAAAATCCCAAATAAATGATCATGACTGTTCTTTAGAATGAATAAAAAGTTAGAGAGTAACTTTTGAACTTATTCTGAATGTAGTGTACAATCACTTGCTATTAATATGTATGTAAACTTGACCAGTGCAGTTTGGGAAATATATAATATAATTATTGAGAACAGTAAAGTTTTGTTGAAAATGATTTACCTGGGTTTTTACAGACAGAGACACATTGCTTGTAGGATAGCTACTCAAAATGTGTAATGTTTGTTCTGTTTGTATAAACTTTGAATGGTTTTCAACAGCTGAAATTAATGTCTGGACAAAACAAATCTATGACAAACCAAAAATATGATAATGTACAGTAAGGATTTATCCAGGCTTTGTTTTGCAAAATAAATAATATGTATATTAGATTACTTTGTAATAAATTACAAAAGATCAGATATGCACCGCTCACGACAGCACGGTGTAGTGTATTGTAGGGGATTTACAATAAAGACCTGTTGATCAGTGAGGATAAATGAAGACCAGAAGTCATGCAATTAAAAGAAGAAATATTTTTCTTAAAGAGAATCCTTTGCAGTTCAAAAGTCAGTTTCAACACCTTACAAGGAGTTCCTACGCCACTCTGCTCACAATAACAATACAGAGGTATTTGTACTCTGACAGAGAAAATAAAACTACGAAATTATGTCAAACTTCATAATACTGATTGGTTAAGCTTTAAATAAACTCAAATAAACGTCTACACATGAACGTCCAGTTTTATGTATGTATCTATCTATATCTATAGGCCTATAGATAGATAGATAGATAGATAGATAGATAGATAGATAGATAGATAGATAGATAGATAGATAGATAGATAGATAGATAGATAGATAGATAGAAAGGTTATTCTACAATCACCTTATTTTTATTGGCATAGATAATATATTCAAATCATTTTAATTTCTAGGAGGATAAATATTGAGTGGTATTTGATTACAAGTTTTCAAAATCATTTAAAAGTATAAAATGAAAAGGTGGCAGGAATCCACCCCTTCAGAATATAGCCTATATATTTATCCTATGGGTGTGACTAATTTACATTCACTGTAAATACATAGTTTTACAAACAGGACTGCACACTAGAAGAGGAGCTCTTTGTGATTTCTCTTCAACACTGTGTTTGCATATACCAAAATTATACAAATTATAAAAAGCATCTGAAAGTAGGACATTGTCTATTTTTTGTCTCGTTTATATTTTCGCGTACAGTTTTTCCAGTTATCTTCAATTTCGTTCTGCAGATAACAGCATTGATAGTTATCAAAACATACAGTAAGTATAAAATATTTTGTTTACTAAAACGAATTGTGTTCATCAATTCTGAGACGATTTTTTTAATGTTTATTTCTCGTTGTTTCTATGAATAATAAACATTAGAAACTGTACGTCTTTACAGTCATAAAATGGGAGGAGAACTTTACAGTCATTTTGAAGAGGGCATTCGTCCACTAATTGATCTAATTGACAAAATGCGGTCAATTGGCATTCATAAGGACATCTCACTACCGACTATTGTAGTGATCGGAGATCAAAGTTCTGGAAAAAGTTCTGTGGTTGAAGCGTTGTCTGGTGTTGCATTACCAAGAGGAGCTGGTGAGGGTTATCGCCAGTATTTTGCTATATTTGGTGCTCATATGCTTTTATAAACATATCAATGTCAAGCACTGTATCTTCTATAGGAATAATAACACTCTTGTTTTTATAATTAGTACTATTTGAATAAAAATATTCGTCCTTTGGTATATTCAAAATGTAATTTACATAAGTTTCCATGTTACAATGATGTGGTTGCTAACTGGACTGTATTGGGTATAGGGATTGTAACCAGATGTCCACTAGAGCTGAAGTTAAAAAAGGTAACAGATGAAGAATGGACGGCAAATATATCTTACAGACAGAGGATAACTGAAACAGTGAACTCATCACTTGGTTGTATGTGTTTTGTTCTAAGTGAAGTGTTGTACAGTATTTCATAATCTCAAAAGAATAATTTAATTAGTGCCAAATCATTTGTAATGTTGCAGTTTTTGGAGCCAGACTGGAGCCACATGTATCTTACACACTGAAGACATATACATTTAATGATCCTTTATTAGTTGAAGGATACGTTAAAGAAGGTCAGTAGAAACAGACAACAATCTTTCTAATTTTTCTTTTGTTTGCATAAACCAGTGGTCTTTAACTACTCTTTTTTTGAGGGCCAGATTTAAAAAATATAAATATGGGGCGGGCCAAACTTTTACCCCTATTTTTACCTTTTATATATATGTTTACTTTTACCTATTATATATATATATATATATATATATATATATATATATATATATATATATATATATATATATATATATATATATATATATATATATATATATATATTATTACATATGTTATAACTAATGTTGTTACTTTTTGTTATAGGTTATATATTTAAAAACATGCATTTTCAAAAACGATGCACACATCTTGTATCCAGTATTTTGCCCTTTAATTGCTGAAAAAACAACCTGATTTTACAAAATACGTGAAATAGTCACGCATTATTTTGCTTAGTTTTGCGTGAAATTGTCACGTATTTCCACCATATTATGTGCCCTTGACACAACTTTCTTTTCTGTGACTGTTTCACGTATTGGTTACTCAACTGTTTTTCCTATTTTCTTACAATTGTCGCTGCGGTTTGGGGTTAGAACAACTTTCTGTTACATAAAATGACATCCTTACCCAAACCCAACTCTAACCCTAACTTCAGGCGACAATGGTTTAAAAAGCATACGAAAAAATTGTATAAACCAATACTTTAAGTGACATCCTAACACAAACAGCAAATCTAACCCCAAACCGAAGCGACAATTGTTTAATAATAGGAAAAACAGTTGAGTAACCAATACGTGAAACTGTCACGGAAAAGAAAGTCGTGTCAGGGGCACGTAGTATGGTGGAAATATGTGACAATGTCATACAAAACTGAGCAAACTAATGCAGGACTATTTCACAGAAATTTGTGAGATCATGTTGCGAAAAACTTATATTTTCTTACATTCGGACACGACTGTCGATTCGCCCCCTAGTGGTAGTCAAAATGGAATTTTAGTTTAATCATAAATCCATGTCAACATGGGAGAGAAGCTCATTCCAGTGCAAAAGTCTTTAATCTACGAATATATTTGTCATTTATATTAATAATTTAATTATCAGTAATCAATTGTTTTTAAAGGATTCAAGTGTTCAGACAAAGATGACCGGCAGGGCGAGATGATGAGTGGGCCACCAGTTGACTAGCCCTGACATACACTGTTACAAAAAAATATCTAAAATAGTCCCTAGGTTTTACTAGTGCAGTGCCCTTTCAAACACATTTGGACGTAAAGAGTTCATATTACTTTCACTTTCATATTAGTATCTCAAAGGTACATATTGGTACCAAATGTATACATATCTGTACCTAAATGGTACAAATTAGACATTTTTAAAGGGTACTACCCCAGTGACAGCTGGGGTTCAAATTTTGACAATTTTTTCTAACCCTAAACACTCCAGTCTCCCTACAAGTCTGCACTTTCGTAATGCTGCTTTAACTGTCTGCTGCGAAGCTCGCACAAGTGCGAAAAGTGCGTATCCAAGGTGCATACCGACCTTAAAGGGGGCTTCCATGAGGAAATCTAAAATGACCAATGGGACGCCCTACGGTCTTGTGGACTTAACAGACACGCGATTTAGGATGCAGCAAGAAAAAAGTATTCGAAAACTACCTGAATAGCCTACTACTTCCGGCTAGATTCTGAAGTAGGCATTCAATGGACTTTTTCTGTCCCATGAGGCCAAGACAGAGAGCATAAACATGAAATCAGTAAAAACTAAACAATGCTACACAACGTGCGATGTTTATAAATATCATGATAGGCTATTTTATAGATGATCTTGTTAAAGACAGCAGCCCAAATTCCAGGCAATTTCAGTCTTTATGTTTATTTGTTTTATTTTAGGTCACAATAGCCTGCAGTGCGTCCTGAGAAATTACATTAAAGTCCCATGAACAAGAAGCCACGATCAACTTTCCGTATTGTGATGTATTTTTGACTGAAAACGTGCATGGCTTTTGTTTTCCATTGTGAATTGATTGGACATAAATAGTAGGTGTTTAATCAGAAGTTGAGCTGGAATTAAAATGACAATTGGAGGGGAAGGAGTTAACCAATGCTCCCGCCCAAGCCGTCTAGCTGACGTCATCAAAGAAGGATCACCTCAAGAGGGCAAAAGTATAGTTCATGAGGGCACGTGAAGTTTAAAAAAAAGGATGAACCACAAAGATCAATTGTTTATAATGAACACTGCAGTATTCTTTTAAAAAATAAGAATTGTCTGTTTTGATATAATGGGGACTTAAAGAGGCAAGCAGTAAAGGATAAATTTGTATTGTGTATTTGTTGTCATTGTTGTTATGTTTTAAGTGTTAAAGCTATGTCAAATATTGGTGCCAATTTTATGTTTTAAAACCAAATTATAAGTACACTATTGTATATGTGTTTCAATCTTGTTTTTCATATTATGTTTTACTATATGGAATGCAAATATTTCAAAACTTCCCAGAAAGCCAATTGAAACTTATAATTACGATGAAATCTAAAAATGTTGTTTGTCCATTGGAAACAAACAAACTTTTGTCAAAGCTGGTCCATATAACAAAACTTTTGTGTCAACAACTGTCAAAAAATTACTTTTTCTTAGTATTTTTTTTCTCATGTCATGTCTTAATTTAAACACAGAGTAAGTCAAGGCAGAGTATATAAATGTGAACACTATAGGGAATCACATAGTTAATGCTGTGTATGTGTTTAACAGCACAGATTGAAGTGGCTGGAGAAACAACAGAAATCTCAGATCAACTCATTACTTTAGAGATCAGGTCACCTGATGTCTGTGACCTCACGCTGATCGATTTACCTGGAATTGCCAGAGTACCAGTAAAAGGACAACCAAAGGATATTGGAAATCGGGTTGGTATTTATGTAGTTTTGCAAACAGAGTTTATTACTGTGCACAAGATTTAACTATGGCTTTCTTGTAGATCAAAACTCTGATTATGAAATTTATTGAGAAGCCCGAGACTATAAACATGGTAGTGCTCCCATGCAACATTGACATTGCAACAAATGAAGCATTAAAAATGGCACAGGAAGTAGATCCTGAGGGTACAAGGACTGTAGGTAATGTAAATAATCATCACAAAACATCTTGACAAAAATCTTTAGCACATGATCAAATGTTTTTTTAACCATTTTCACAGCTGTTTTGACCAAGCCGGACCTCATAGATGTGGGAACAGAAAAAACATTCTGGCTATTGCCCAGAACAAAGTTATTCAGCTGCGCAAAGGTTACATCATGGTGAAGTGTAGGGGTCAACAACAGATTGACAGAAAAATTCCTCTGGAGGAGGCTTTACAGATGGAAAAAGATTTCTTCAGGAAACATAAACAATTCAGGTTACAAAGAATACATTTTGACTCTGCAAATGTATCTTTAACACATTAATTAAAAGGACAAATCGCCCAAATTTCATCATTTATTAACCGTATGCTAATTTAATAGTATTTCTGTACTGTGCATTTTTTATATAACATTGTCAAAACATCTTTTCTGCAATTGTGAACATTAATAAAATTATAGTCTCACATCCTAGAAACTACTAGACGACATTAGGATTTTATTTGTCCCGTTTTCCAAACATATGGCCGCGAAAACCTCAGGCTCTAATGTTGAAGAAGCCCCCGAAGAGGATGCTCAGTCATCTCGTCCCTTTGCGTAAACCTTCTTTCAATCAAATCAGACATTGAAGAAATAAAAGAATCAAAGATCAAACAACTTACTATCAGAGGAGAACTTTCGCATTTAAAAATGAGGCCAGCACCCGGACCCTGCCCCATTCGACCGGAAGTAAAGAGAGATCGTTTTGAGAAAGGGAGGATATTTGCGTTTTTGACTCACAGATAAGTAATTTGTAAAAAATACCACAATATTCCAAAACAAATGACAGTTTTTCGTTTTATTTCCATGGCGACTTTTAGTTATAACTACGGAGCCCCTAAGGAGACATGTAGAAAAAATTCTGCACATGAAGGGTTTCACGTGAGCACATGAAAGTTTCACGTGAGCACATGAAACTAAACTTTAGATTTTTTTACTCCGATGTCACCTTAGGGGCTCGTTATTAAACTACGGAGCCCCTAAGAGGACATGAAACAAAAATTTAATAGTTTAGTTTCGCGTGCACACGTGAAACTATCGCGTGCGCACGTGAAACTAAACTTTAAAAAAAAATCTGCACATGAAGGTTTTGCGTGTGCACATGAAACTAAACTTTAGATTTTTTTACTCCAATGTCACCTTAGGTGCTCGGTATTAAACAGACTGAACAAGTGTGTCTTATTTTTCTACAGATGTCTTCTGACTCAGAATAAAGCTACTATTCCATGTCTTGCCACCGATCTCACTGTTCATCTTGTTGATCATATCAAAGTATGTTTTCTAATCTAAACACCTTTACAAACGTGTCAATATTTACTAAACAACATATATTTTAAACTTTTTACAGAAAGCACTGCCACAGATTGATGCTCAAATAAAACAGCAGTCATCAGAAGTGAGAAAGGAGCTCAAGGAGATTGAGGGAGGACCACCACAAGACCCTCAGGGGGCTAAAGAATACCTCATTAAGGTAAAACCTATCAATGCATCTTCATCTTGTTTATGGATTTTTATTTATTAGATTTGTATGAGAATCAAAAGCACTTTTGCTCGATGAAAATGCTTGATGGCTGCTAGGAAATGCTTCTTTATAAATCTGATATCACTGTCAGACAGCATTACAACAGAAGAAAAAAATATTATATACGTTTTTAATATTTTTTCTCATAATGCAACATAATTTTGTATAATTATATTGTAATACACTCTATAATTTTTAAAACTACTTTTTCTTTTTTCACAGACTTTATTATCATTCAATGATAAAATAAAGTCCCTGTCATTAGGGGAGCTGATCGTTAGTGACAATTTGTTTACTCAGCTCCGGAAAGAATACGAGAAGTGGAATGATCATCTAAACAGCACAATGTCAACCTGTCAGTATATAAGCAAATTTATAAAAAAAAATTACTGCTGTACTTTTTTACAATATGCTTTTTCTAGGCAGTGTGAAATTCTTTTATACACTGTTAAAAATAAAGGTGCTTTACAATGCCATAGAAGAACCAGAACAAAAGGTTCTTGATGGTGATAAATCAATTTATTAAAATGTAAAAGGAATGGTTCTTCTATGGCACCGCTGTGAAGAACCTGTTTAGGCCCTATTACTTGTAAAAATGTGTACAACAGAGAGAATTTGCTCCACTAACACGCTGATCTAACATGCAGGTGTGAAATAAGATTAAGAATTGCATATAAAAGTCAGGTGATACAATAAGAAATGCATCTTGTTTTCAAACAAGTTAACCATCCGACTGCAAGGGTAAGAGAACAAATCTTAAGGAATAGAGGACGGGAACTTGCTGGCTTCAGCAGCTACAGGGTTTTTGAGATGTTTCTGCAGGAACACGTGGCCCAACTTAAGGATCCAGCCATTGATTTACTTAATACTATAAAAGGTACCATCACCACACCTTTAAGTTAAAGCTTTCTGGTTACTTGGGAGAGTCTGTATTGTAAAACCAAGTTTAGTTTAGAATTAACTGTCATTTGTAGTTGTTTGTTTCATTTGTTTGTTTTATGTTCTTCTCTTCAAGACATCATCGTCAAGCAGTTCTTTCGCTTGTCTGGTGAGTTCCGGCGTTACCCAGTTCTTCAAAATATAACTATGGTAAATATTGCTCTTAAATAGGGGTAGTAATAAACATCATTGATCATTTTAATCTACCTCCTTTTTATCTTTCTTCACTTGAAACAACAGAACAAAATCGAAGAAATTCAGTCAAGGCAGCACAGCAAAGTCGAGGAGAGGATCATGGAGCAATTTGAAATGGAAAAGATGATCTTCACACAAGATAAAATTTACTACAAGACCTTGAATGAGAATGGCGATGAGACATTTTCAGAAGCTCAGTTACCTGTTTGTGATATAGCGAGCAAGTACACTGATATGCTGAAGGCTTATAATGAGGTGAACCTTTTCATTTTTGAAATATTTACTGTATATTATCTATAGTGTGTGTTATTGGTGGAATTGATGCAGATCAAACCTAACAAAAGGTACCTAACCTACAACCACTTTTGCCTTATTATTACCTTTAAAATGGTTACAGCATAATAAAACTGTTAGAAGCAGAAGTTAATATTATAAGAATAATATTTACTCCTGGCAAACCGAAACTTATTCATGCATTAATGCTCTTCTGTTAGAAAATACAGTATAGCCTATAGTACATGACATGTAAATAATAACAAAATGTTACTATGCTACAAAATTGAAAACATGATGCCTCAAAGTAATACACATACTCGGAAAACAGGTTTTATTGTGAATATAGTAAAGGTACAGCTACGAAACAATCACCACCCAGGTTCATAACAAAAACTTTTTTGCAGTTGTGACTGATAAAGTTTTGTGCATATTTAATGTTTCAGAGATTAAGCATTTAAAAACTGAAACGTAAACTGATCTTCGTTTTGTTTTAGATTATGGTGCAGCGCATGGCTGACCAGGTGCCCATGCTGACCCGCTATTTCATGTTGAAAGAGGCTGCTGAGCTCCTGTGTAATGATATGCTGACTCTGTTGGAGAGGAACGATGTGGGTGATATTCTGATTGAAGATACTGATATCGGTCGAAAGCGCAGAGAGTTAGAGGCTCGCCTGGATCGTTTGAACACCGCTCAGGAAGAAATTGGCAAAATTTTTTGAGGCGTCTACTTTAATATCTGAATTTACGTCATTTATGTGACAAGCTAAAGGTCATGTAAATCATGCTCTTTTATCTATTTGACGGCCTAGATTTGCCTGTTACGTCTCACCTTTTTTGCTGGCTTACACAAAGAGCAGCTGTCTGGTTTGATTGGGTTTTTATAAAGGGTTTATTTTTATGTACATTTGAAGAGTTTGGTTCCAAAATGAGATGAACCTCTGTTTTTAAACTTTTTAAAAAACTTTTTTTTTGATTGTGCATTCCAATGAATATCAATCAGACTGCAGTTGGTAAGTTTTAATGTAAGCCGTCATAATGAATAAAATACAGCTAAGTAACATAATAAAAACATGATAACATGATAATAAACATGTTTTGACAAAAAATTTAAAAACGGGGTTATCTCGTTTTGGAAACTCTTCATTTAAACATGCATACATTTCTGTAGTTGGTCATGCTATAAAATGAGATTTTCTTAACATAAATGACAGTCATATAGCAAATTATTAGTAATTGTGTTTAAATATTCTACTGGCTAAAGGTTATCTTTTGCATGCATATCATGTTTCTAACAAAACAATAAACTTAATTCTTAATTCTTGCAAAAATGCGTCATTATGGTTAATCTACCATGTATCCATTCAAGCTGCATTTAACAATGGTACACAAAAACTCTGATTACCTTCACGTTGCTTAGTAAGATACAATACATAATATGCAAGCTATAAAACTTGTTTGTTGCAGTTTTCCAGAAATATTGTTTGGAAACCTTTTATGGATACATATATAGTTTACCATGGTAAACTTAGTTTTGGGCATATTTGGTTTAACCGTATGTGTCTGTTAGAAAACCCCAAAGTATTTATGTGATTTACTGTTTTATATATAAAATCATTGTATAAAGAACATTCTGTGAAAATATAACCTTGAACCATTGAGTTCTTCATCTAAATTTATGGTCAAATAATCTACAGTACACTTAAAGATATTGGCTGCTGCACTTATGGCCTAGTCACTTTAGTTTAGTTTTTTACGTGCGCGCGAACGCACAGCCTTGCAAAGTCAACCTATCCTCCAAACCATACGATTGTTTTGGTCATTTGTCTTTTTCCCAAAATACGACCCAAAGTAGATTATTTGTAAAGTAGATTATTTGACCATAAATTTAGATGCCCCTAATGGCAGCATGTGAAAAGTCTCGGTTATGTGTGTAACCCTCATTCCCTGATGGAAGGGAGCGAGACGTTGTCGATGACTAACATATTGGGAACTGCTATGCAAAACTCTTGACCGCTTCGCCAAAAAGGCCATCTGGGACACAGAAGCCTTTTCCTCATCCTTCATGTCAGCCGGCACATCCAGAGATGGCATTTCTGGACTACTATGGTGGACAACGCACATCCAACCGCCTGTGCGGTGACCTTGTTCGCACGAGGCGCCAGGTCAGTGGCTTGTGGCCGCAGGGAGCTCTTTCAGTACCATTGGATTGTGACCACCCTTGTGCAGGTCTGGATCATTAGTCAACCTGCCCCGGGCCGCCCCCAGAAACCAATCATCGAGGTGGGACGTTTAAGTGGTGGAGGTTAAGTCCATTCCAAGCGAGCATAGCCATCATCTAGGGGTCAGCAACGAGCTGTCAATCTGGCCAGAAGGCGGCAACATGTCCGATCAGAGAGTGACACCCCTATCTAATGGTGCACTAGATATGGGAGCTGTTTCTCAATGTCAAGGATACTTCCTTGGCAGGACTGGTCCTTACAAGTCACTTCCTTCAGAGGCTAGGCGAGGGTCCTCTTTAGCATTCAGAGAACCCGTAAATGGCTACAAGTTAGCAAGTGCACGTCATTGTGTCTTTACGTCAATGAAAAGGTGTGCTTTCGGTGCTGCACGCATAGATTATGGGTGATTTCAGCGTGCGAAGAGCGCAAAGGATATACATATGCATCATTTCCTGTATATGGGATATTTCCGGAACGAAGGATGCCGATGACATAGCATCCACGAAATTCTGGCTTCTGAGAATCCTTCGTTGACATTGAGAAACGGCTACGGTCTTTCTCAGGAAGGACTGTCCATTTAGACAAAAAAAGGTTCTTCTATGGCATCGTGAAGCAGTTTTTTTTTCTAAAAGTGTTAATAGGTTGCTAGGTTGCTTTAACCCATTGTTGGTTCAAATATAAAAATTTTATACCTTAATATAACCCAACAGCTGCGTCTGTCCCTTTTTAACCCGAGGGGTTGAAAATAACCCAGCATAGAGTGTATGATGAGTACATAAACCGTATAGTTACTTATGATTTCAATGGTTGAACTTTAAAGCTCTACTGTGTACTTTATTGAGTTAATTCTTAACAAAAACCCATGTTTTCTTTCAAAAGTATGTGCTCATTCATGTGTAATTACTTCCCACCCACTAATGAAAGTATTCTCGTAAGTGTAGAATCTGCTATTTAAAATGCATACCGTCGAAGCGCTCTCTGGCTGAATCCATGTTGTGCCTCCATCTTTGAAATACATTCGCCGACGAGGGACATTCCTGAAATTCAAGCTCCGCCTTTCGCGCTTTCACTCTACACTCATGCTGGCCGATAGCTGAAGCCTCCAGAGGTTGCATGTGTAGGCGGTATACGTCATCAAGACAGTCTTATTTCAGAATATTAACAATTATAAAGCTGACAATTATTTTTAGTTAATTGTAAATTGATGTAATATGCGTATGACTTGCGAATGTAATGCTCAGTTGATTTAAATAAACCAGGCTTGATGACGTATCGTATCCAGCCTGTGACCTGCGTAGCTGAATCCTTCGGATTTTACAACAACCGCACACCGTGATGAACCTGCGATCTAATGCTTTGATTTGAAAGCCTGTTGAAGACATATTCTCGAGGACATTAAAACAAATCGCCAAGGAAGCGAAACGGGGATTTTAAACGACAACGCGACAGGAAAAACATCAAGACCAAAGTCACTATTGGAGTTAGTTTTCCAAGAGGGGGCTCAAGGGACACTGAAGTTGCACTTTCTATATTCTCCACAGGTAATTCAGCATATTCGTTTACATCTATACAGTCCATGTTGTAAACTTGAAGTTTTATAGTTCCTTGGCTAACTTTAGCATGATTATGCATAACACTTGTTAGTGTAAACATGCATGTGGTTTAATGTGTTCAAACAGACACACGCCGTCTCTCCGCCCATTTAACGTTATGTAATCTGAGGTACTGAGATAAATGTTTTTCATCTTTTCTGACCTCTAGCACAAACACACGGTGACAGCGCTATTTTTAGCCTTTCATTGATAAAAGCGTCTGATCTGCGCGTCTTTCGTTTCATTTTACAAGCGTGTGAAAGTTGCGCGATCTTTTTTCACCAATATGAGAGAAAGCTCTTACATATACACGGACATGTAACGTTTACTTAAAACATAAGCATTGTACTCTGACATAATGTCTGACATAATACTCTGATTAAAGCGTCTGATCTGCGCGTCTTTCGTTTCATTTTACAAGCTTGTGAAAGTTGCGTGATCTTTTTTCACCAATATGAGAGAAAGCTCTTACATATACACGGACATGTAACGTTTACTTAAAACATAATCATTGTACTTTGACATAATATTAATTCGCGTCCATTTAAACCCGTCATGGTTGCTTTTTGTATGTGATTTTAAACGGACATATCATGACAATCAGACTTTTTTCATGTTAAACATAAATCGGTGTGCTTTGATGGATCACAGGCAAAGGACATTGCAAATTGTTCATTTTTTTCTCATTGCTTTTGCTTTGTAGCTACTGGAAGCCATGTTAACCTTGGCATGACACGGCCGGGCCACCGTACGAGTTAAAACGCGTTCCGAATGGGGGGGGGGCTAGAAAGTATTATTCAGTTGCTTGTCATATAGACTTTCACCGCTAGATGGGAGTAGATCCTACACAGTGGAGCTTTAAAAATTATTTATATTGTAAAAATGTAAGTAACACTTGTCAAGCATTCATTTAGCTTATTTATATGTGTAATAAATGTGCAGACATCCCTAATTTAATATAATTTAATTTACATGATCAGACAACAACTCGTTCACTTTCAAGTAGCCTAGTGGAAAAATAAAAATAGTACCCTAAATCTTGAAGAACTATTGCTGTACTGCTATACTGTTTATACTGCATGATATTATTTATGACCAAAAATGTTTAGCGCCATAACTTTGTTACCGGATCCATAAGCGATGATCTATGTCAGTGGTTTTCAAACTGGGGGCCGTGAGATGGTGCCAGGGGGGCCCCAGTTTTATGACATTTTATGAAATACATTAATTTATCATGAATTCTGTGTAATTAAACCTAAAAAAAAATAAGGCTACTAACCAAAAGCAATACTTTTTTGTATAATTTAATGTTTTTTTTATCAAAATGTTGAGTTTAGAGCAGTTTTTTGTCACAAATTTTCTTTGGGGGGCCGCGAAGGAAGGAATGCACGGTACACAAGGGGGGCCACAGGCTGAAAAAGTTTGGGAACCACTGATCTATGTAATTGATTATATGTAATTGAAGTATATCTGCCTGTTTTAATACTTTTTCTAAAAATATATATATAAAAACCGACTGACTGCCAGAGCTACTATTTAAATTCTGTAAAAGAGATACAATACAAACTAGAATGACAGAAATGATAGAATGACAGAAAAAGCCATTTCTACAATAAACATAACTAAATTTTATATAAATCATGTACATTACATTTTGTGTTTTGTTCGATGATTGTAATAAATAATTGACTCGATCTCAACATCTCTGCGTTTAAGTCGCGACACTATGCACTCAACACGTTGTCCTCGAGTGCCATCTAGTGGCTTTACAAAATTTTTTTTTTTAAATATATATTCATCAAGGCTACTTTTAAGTCCGTTTTTACAGTGACGTGATGTCAAAATAAAAATCTCTTCTTACATGTCAATAAAAATAAGAATGTGATCTAAGGGTTGATTGGTTCAGCAATATGGGTTTTGGCTAGAAGGGATACAGCAAACGCCTAAATCTCGCGAGATGTTGTGTTTAGGGTTAGGTTTGGAGGTAGGATGAAAACAGCGCTCATCACGCGATTTGGCGTTTGCTGTATCCCGTGCACGGTTGTGGACGAATCGCGTGAAATCTCGCCGGAGGTGAAGGAAATTCATTTTTTTTTTTTTTTTTTTGAAGGAAATTCATTAGGAGTACATACAGTATCACTGTGATTATTCACAGAGGAGAAGAGTAATTAGTTACAATTTATTTAACTAAATACATTTCTTAAGAGTAGGCTTGGCCTAGTATTAACCTTGGAAAGTATAACCAAATATCGAAACATGCAAAAGTTTACTAATTTGACTAACGTCACACTTTCACTTTAAGCTCCCAAAGCTGTTGTTTAATTTTAAAATGTTTGGGTTTTATTGTTGTTGTTTCAATAATGTGCTTAAGTTGTGATGTGTTAAAATTATAAAAAAATCGACAGCTCAAAGCTCAAGTTTTGCAAATAATATTAATTATGGCTTAGCTTGCCCTGGTATTCCCTTGGCACATGCATTCAAAGTTCTTGCACCGCCCCTGGACTGTAACCAAACACAAATTCCCAAATACTACAAATATTCAGCTTGCCACACAGGACTTTACATCAGGTGAGGAGAAGCTCTTCAGCATTACCAAGAACACAGTTTTTGTATGAAATCAAAACATATTATAAAACCATCTAAAAATAAGGACATTATCTATTCATATGACAACATTTCTTGTTCTTTTTTTCTCTTTGGTTTATTTCAAATTTTCTTTGTGTTTTCTATTCTTCTGTCTATTTCAACAGATAACAGCATTTAGGTCTCAAACATAAGGTTAGTAAAAAAAACTATTAAACTAATAGCGATGCTATTTTTAAATTAACTGGTCAACTGTATTTATTTATACAGTTGTATTTCTTGTTATGCATGCTGAATAAATAAACTATATGTCTTTACAGTCATAAAATGGGAGGAGAACTTTACAGTCATTTAGAGGAGAGAATTCGTCCATTCATTGATCTTATTGACAATTTGCGGAAAATTGGCATTCAAAAGGACATCTCACTACCGACTATTGTAGTGATCGGAGATCAGAGTTCTGGAAAAAGTTCTGTGGTTGAAGCGTTGTCTGGTGTTGCATTACCAAGAGGAACTGGTGAGGATTATCACCAGTAGTTTGCTATATTTGGTGCTCATATGCTTTTATAAATACATAAAGGTCAATTAATTGTTTTTCACATATTACCATTTAAATAAATGTGTCTTTTGGTATGTTTATGTTTATATCATGAAAAAATGTAAATACACATTTGTATTTTTTAACTACTGTATGTAATTTGCTCACATAATTTCTCAATTTTAACAATCACTGACTGTATTGGTAGGGATCGTAACCAGATGTCCACTAGAGCTGAAGTTAAGAAAGGTAACAGGTGCAGACTGGACGGCAAATATATCTTACAGACAGAAGATAACTGAAACAGTGAACTCATCAGTTGGAATTTCTAGTATGTTTTCTGTTCTAAATTAAGTGTTATATATTTGTACAGTTTTTATTATTGTTAAAAGCATAATTTAAATAAAACCTATAAGTGCTAAAAAATTTGTTTAGTAGCCACAGAGATTTATTTTTAAGTATATTGTAGACATGTTGCAGTTTTGTCATTTTGCAGTTTTTGGATCCAGACAGGAGCAACGTATATCTTACAGACCGAAGACAATTAGATTTGAGGATCATTCATTAGTTGAAAGATACGTTCAGGAAGGTTAGTAGAAATAGATAGCAATATTTCTAATTTTCCTTTTTTTCCGAATGTAACATACAATGTCGGAAAATATGTTCTAAAATGGTCCAGGGTTTACTGGTGCAGAGGCCTTTCAAACACCTATGCACGTTAAGAGTTTATATTAATTTCACTTTCATATTAGTACCTCAACTGTACATTTTGGTACCAAATGTATACATATCTGTACCTAAATTACATATAAAGAATTTTTGAAGGGTACTACAAATGTTGATGGCGTAATGCAAAAAACTTTGAAGCTAAATATCTAAAAACTACTCAAAATGCAGACTGAACCTTATAATTCCGATGGCGAAATGTCAAATGTTGTTTGTCCATGGGAAAAAATAAACTTTTTTCAAAGCTGGTCCATATAACCAAAATTGTGTTAAATGTAAAAACAAATATTTGATCATCATGTCTTAACTTGAACACTGATCAAGTCAGGACAGAGTATATAAATGTGAACACTATAGGGAAACACATAGTAAAATGCTGTGTATGTGTTTAACAGCACAGAATGAAGTGGCGGGAGACGCAGCAGAAATCTCAGATCAACTCATTACTTTAGAGATCAGGGCACCTGATGTCTGGGACCTCACGCTGATCGATTTACCTGGAATTGCCAGAGTACCAGTAAGAGGACAACCAAAGGATATTGGGAACCAGGTTGGTATTTATGTAGTTTTGCAAACAAAGTTTAGTACTGTGCACAAGATTTAACTATGGTTTTCTTGTAGATCAAAACTCTGATTATGAAATTTATTGAGAAGCCCGAGACTATAAACATGGTAGTGGTCCCATGCAACATTGACATTGCAACAAATGAAGCATTAAAAATGGCACAGGAAGTAGATCCTGAGGGCACAAGGACTGTAGGTAATGTAAATAATCATCACAAAACATCATGCCAAAAATCTTTAGCACATGATCAAATGTTTATTTTAACCATTTTCACAGCTGTTTTGACCAAGCCGGACCTCATAGATGTGGGAACAGAAAAAAACATTCTGGCTATTGCCCAGAACAAAGTTATTCAGCTGCGCAAAGGTTACATCATGGTGAAGTGTAGGGGTCAACAACAGATTGATAAAAAAATTCCTCTGGAGGAGGCTTTACAGATGGAAAAAGATTTCTTCAAGAAACATAAGCATTTCAGGTTACAATCTCAAGAAAAGAATACATTTTGACTCTACAAATGTATTTTTGAATACATTAATTTAAGGGACAAATCACCCAAAAAGGACACTTCTGTCATTTATTCGCCTTATTTCATATTATTTTGTACTTTGCATGGTATTTCCACTACAACTGTGATCAAATGTTATAAACAAGTGTGTTTTCTTTTTCTAAAGATGTCTTCTGACTGAGAAGAAAGCTACTATTCCATGCCTTGCCACCGATCTCACCGACCATCTTGTTGATCATATCAAAGTATGTCTTCTCATTTAAACACCTTTACAAATGTGTAAATATTTACTAAACAACAGACTTTTTACAGAAAGCACTGCCACAGCTTGATGCTCAAATAAAACAGCACTCATCAGAAGTGAGAAAGGAGCTGAAGGAGATTGAGGGAGGACCACCACAAGACCCTCAGGGGGCTAAAGAATACCTCATTAAGGTAAAAGCTATCACTGCACCTTCATCTTGGATTTTTATTTATAAGATTTGTATGTGAATTAAAAGCACTTATGCTCAATGAAAACGCTGGAAGGCACAGAAAATAAAATGTTCTTATTAAATCTGATGTCACGTTTTTTAAAACATTTTTTAAGTTTTATTTTTTACATAATTCTGTATAATTATAATGTAATATCACTCTAAAAAACAAACGGTGCTATATAGCACCAAAACAGTTGCTTTGGATCGTAATGATAGAAGAACCATTTTTAGTGCCATATAGCACCGGTGAAGAACCAGTGAAGCACCAGTGAAGCACCAGTGAAGCACCTGTGTAGAACCATATAGTGCTATGTAGAACCATATGTGGTGCTATATGGCCCCTATATGGTTCTACACTGGTGCTTCACTGGTGCTTCACTGGTGCTTCACTGGTTCTTCACCGGTGCTATATGGCACTAAAATGGTTCTTCTATCGTTACGATCCAAAGCAATTGTTTTGGTGCTATATAGCACCGTTTGTTTTTTTAGAGTGTACTCTATAATTTCCATCTAACTAGTTTTTCTTTTTTCACAGACTTTATTATTATTCAATGATAAAATAAAGTCCCTGTCATTAGGGGAGCTGATCGTTGGTGGTAATTTGTTTACTCAGCTCCGGAAAGAATACGAGAAGTGGAATGATCATCTAAACAGCACAATGTCATCCTGTCAGTATATAATCACATTTATTAAACATTACTGTTGTCCTTTCAACATGTTTTTCCTAGGCAGTGCGAATTTGTTTTGTTTGTCATAATAATGCATGTAAACTCTTAAAAATAAAGGTGCTTCACTATGCCATAGAAGAACCAGAACAAAAGGTTCTTGGAAGAAAAAAAGAAAAGATAAGAAAAAAAAATAGTTCTTCTATTGCTGTGAGGAACCTTTAGGCCGCTTTATTTTTAAAAATGTGTATTTGTTTTTGCTCTATAAATGCATTTTGTTTCCAAACAAGTTAACCATCCGACTGCAAAGGTAAAAGAACAAATCGTACAGAATAGAGGACGGGAACTTGCTGGCTTCAGCAGCTACAGGGTTTTTGAGATGTTTCTGCAGGAACACGTGGCCCAACTTAAGGATCCAGCCATTGTTTTACTTAATACCATAAAAGGTACCATCACCACACCTTTAAGTTAAAGCTTTCTGGTTACTTGGGAGAGTCTATTTGATTGGTTTTATGTTCTTCACCACAAGACATCATCCTCAAGCAGTTCTTATGCGTGTCTAATGAGTTTTTCCAGCGATACCCTGTTCTTCTAAATATTACTACGGTAAACTTTGCTCTTAAATAGGGGTAGTAATAAACATCATTAATCATTTTTAATCTACCTTCTTTTTATCTTTCTTCACTTGAAACCACAGAATAAAATCGACCAAATTCAGTCAAGTCAGCAAAGCAAAGCTGAGAAGAGGATCATGGAGCAATTTGAAATGGAAAAGATGATCAGTACCCAAGATCAAATTTACTACAAGACCTTAAATGAGAATGGCGATGAGACATTTTCAGAAGCTCAGTTACCGGTTTGTGATATAGCAAGCAAGTACACTGATATGCTGAAAGCTTATTATGAGGTGATTATATATATAATACTGTACATTAGTGTATATTGTTGGTAGAATTCATGCAAATCAATACGGCACCTAACCTAAAAAAATTAACCACTTATTGCCTTATTATTACCTTTAAAACGGTTACTGCATAGTATATTGAAGTTAATATTATAACATTAACTCCTGGCAAACCGAATGTTGTTCATTCATCAATGTTCTTTCGTTAGAAAAGAAAGTATTTTCTAGCTGTGCTATGAAATTAAAAACATGGTATTGATGCCTTAAAGAGATACACATGCTAGGTAAAGAGGTCTTGGGTGTGCTATAGTTTGAATATAGCACAGCTATGGACCAATCACCACCCTGGTTCAATTAATTATTTTATATAAAACTTTTTTGAAGTTGTGACTGATAAAGTTTTGTGCATATTTAATGTTTCAGAGATTAAGCATTTAAAAACTGAAACGTAAACTGATCTTCGTTTTGTTTTAGATTATGGTGCAGCGCATGGCTGACCAGGTGCCCATGCTGACCCGCTATTTCATGTTGAAAGAGGCTGCTGAGCTCCTGTGTAATGATATGCTGACTCTGTTGGATAAGGACGATATGTGTGAGATTCTGTCTGAAGATACTGATATCGGTCGAAAGCGCAAAGATTTACAGGATCGCCTGAATCGTTTGAACGCCGCTCAGGAAGAAATTAGCAAATTTAATTAAGGGATCTATTTATAAAAATCCATATTATATTATTTGAATTTATGTGTCACTTATGTGACAACCCAAAGATCATGTTAATCATGTTGTTTGATCTATTTAATGGCATGCCTAGATTTTGTCTGTAATCTCTCACCTTTTGTTTGCTGGGTTACACAAAGAGAAGATGTTGGGTTTTTATAATGGGTTTAGTTACATGTCCATTTAAACATGCATTAAATGCTGTAGTTAGTCATGCTATGAAATTAACCGATATAATCTAAATTAGAAATTATATATAGCAAATCATAAGTAATTGTAGGCCTATTTAACAAAATTAACTGCATGCATATTGTTTCTAACAAAACAATAAACTCTTTTAATTCTTGCAAATATGCATCATTATGGCTAATCTACCCTGTATCCATCTCAAGCTGCATTTGACAATAGTACATAAAAACTTTGATTACCTTCATGTTGCTTAGTAAGATACAATACATAATATGCAAGCTATATAACAGCTATATAGAATAAAGGCATGGAAAACGTTTTAATTAAATTGTTTCATACTTGTTTGTTGCAGATTTGGCAGAAATATGGTTTGGAAACCTTTTTGGATATGTTTACATTGAGATTTAGTCATTTAGCAGACGCTTTTGTCCAAAGTGACTTACAAATGAGGTAACAATAGAATTAGAGCATTACAAGAACAGCAATACATAAGTGCACTAACTAGTCTCATCAAGTCTAACACAGCATACATAGCCAATGGCAAGGTAAAGATAAAGATAGAAAAAAAGACAAGATCTTAGCAGGTGAGGTGTTGGCGGAAGAGATGGGGTTTTAGCCAATTCTTAAAGACTGCTACAGATGAGCAAATTATTCCAATGATGAGGAACAGAACCAGAGAAGACATATATAGTTTACCATGGTAAATCATTGTACATAATGTACAGAACATTCTGTGAACATATAACCTAAATCTATTCCCAAACTACACTACACTTAAAGCTATTGGCTGCTGCACATATGGCCTAGTCTTTAAGTTTAGTTTACTTGAAGGAAATGGTACTGAAATTTGCATTACAAATGAACATATGCAAGGACCCAAATTCGGGGCTGGTGTCTTAAGCACGGAGTATATTTTTTTTACATTGTATGCCCTACGGGAACGCACAGCCTTGCAAAGTAAACCTGTCCTCCAAACCATACGATTGTTTTGGTTTTTTGTCCTTGAATTCCTCCAAATATAACCACCAGATGCATTTACTAAATTAGCGCCTCTAACTGCAGCAGGTGAAACTTAATGTATTAGGGTATGAAATTATATAAATAGGCAAACATAAATAGTTACAAAGAGAAACGACTGATGAATCAGTAAAGATATTTAAATAACAATGAAATAATTTCGGCATGAAGCAGGTGTCAGAAAACGCAAGGTAGGAACATGTCGCCCAACGCTCGCTTAATATCAATATCTTCAATCAAACATTTGATCTTTATTTATATAAAATACCTGATGTCCGTCTGTTTCTTGTGTTTACTTAATCCTTTTGTATTTAACATAAATTTATTCAATTATTATTACTATATGAGATTAAAACTCTTTTCAAATCACATTCTATAAAATAGCGCTGTTTTTGGTACACAAACGGTTAACAGATCTTGTTCTCTGCAATAAATCCCGCCTCTGTAACTTACATCGCTAATATGATTGGCTTTCCTTTCTTGAGTCCCGCCCCCCTAACCACGTTGCTTTATGATTGATCTCGCTAAACGTGTGATGCAGGTATGACGTAAGCTCCATTCACTTGAAACAAAGCGCCAAATCGCAGTATCAACATAACGCGATGTGCATAATTACGCAGGAAGGCTACCGGTAAGTTAGTGAGGAAGAAAACATTCTTATATAAACAGTTTGATGCACAAAATACGGGATACGTTGTGTCACATAATGATTCAGGGCCAGTGTTTTCCATAGCAATCCCATATTAACCTGAGTTGCAAACTTATAGTGCACACTGAGCGGTCTGTATGTATTTATCCTTGCCTAGCTAAACGACTGTACTCATTAGTGTTCAAAATTTTTATTTGCAAAGAAGAGTCAATGGTTTTATTTATTATTGTGTTCATGCTCATTTAAAAAGGACTAATTTAAGTACATTCAGTTACTTTTGAGCAGTTTGGCCTAGTTGTATTTTAGTTTGTATGGTTATTGTCAGCATGATAACGTTTGCCTCTCAGGGACATTTTTTAGGCTCTCAGCCTAAATGGTTTTAACACCCCTGTTTAATTATATAATTTTGCTATATTGACATGCCTTAGGATATGTGTGAGTCAAATATGGTGTCGTTACCAGAATATAGTTATTATAGTTCATAAGGTTATTGTTAGGATATGATTAGTAGAACAAGTTGACATGTACAAGTTATAATTAGTTTAATGATACAAACGATGAAACAGTTCCTGTGATGCTACCTTGGAAAAGTCTCTCAGCCAATCAGATCCGAGAACCACAAGGAACTGTTTTATTATCCTATATGTATATACATTTGTTTGTTCAGCTGTCACTTTATATCTGGGTTGATCATTTGAAAAGTAGGCTGATCCTTTGAAAATATGTTTATTCAAGGGATAGTTCACCTAAAAATGAAAATTTTGTCATAATTTTCTGACTCTCATGTTGTTACAAACCTGTATAAATTTCTTTGTTTTGATGAACACAAAGGAAGATATTTTGAGAAATGTTTGTAACAAAATTGTTCTTGGACCTCATTTACTTCCATAGTATTCTTTTTTCCTACTATGAAAGTGAATGGGGTCCACGAATGGGAGTGAGTAAATGATGACAGAATTTTAATGTTTGGGTGAACTATCCCTTTCATGGGGTTTCATGAAACAAACCATTATTCGCTCACCATGATCCTGAAGAACAAGTTGATCAGGTTGGGCAGCATGTGTTGAATACATCTTCTACCTTTGCACAGCCATTAGTTAGCCTGACGTCTAGAGTCTAAAGTCTAGTGTAACTTTATTGACGTTACATTTGCATGGACAATAGAATTAAATGAAATTGTAGTTAGGAAGTAAGCACCAACAGATAACAGATGTGTATTTGGTTTGTCCTGCTGCATATCTTCTACACCGTCTTTCAAAGTGTACAGTATCAACGTATGTATCCTAGCAGGTGACGACAGCTGTACTTCTGTGAAGAGCCATACTTATTGATTCAATCATGATACACGCTCGAAGAGGTCAGTCATGTTTCTTTATCTTTTGATGTTCTGTACTCTAATACATGGGTGTACCACATTTGCTTGCTCGTAAGTGAAAAAGCCAATAGATATTGTTTGCTTTGCAAATTTGCTGTCCTCCCCTGTAAGTTCGTAGTCAAATTGCAATGGCTTTGAGAAGCAGGTAACAAACAAACTGATTCACTGATTTGACAATGAAGTTAAAACATATGAGCACAAACAATACTTTCAATATTGGGCTTGCTAACATGTGTGTGTATATATATATATATATGTATATGTATATAACAATATAAAAATAAATATGTTTTCACAGATAAACTGAGATTGTTTTTTGCTGTGATTTCCCTCATTATTATCACGAGTCTTGTCCTCAGACTCCTGCAAACTTTTGAATTTACACCACCAAATATAATGGGTAAGTAAATATAAGAAAATATAGACCATTCAGGTAAAGTAGACAATTTAATGCATTTATGAATATAAGGATTGCATTAACTCTTTGCATTAATTTATAAACCAGGCATCAATGTCCATATTAGTTTTGGAAAATCATGAATGATGTTCTGGATTTAAAAAACTTCTTGTATATTGCATATTTCCGTCCTTATAAAACAACTTGGTATTCAAACTATTTTCTTTGGTATTGTGCTAAGAGAGATCAGTGGGAGTGGAAAATCCTGTCGAATTGAAACCTGATCGTAACAATAATGGTACGTAAATACATGAGTTTAGTTTGAATCCTCATCACTAGTAGTAAACTATAAAGTGGTGTTTAAAACGCATTAAACTGTTTATTACAATTTGTGTTTTTAGGTCCCCGTGCTGGCAAGTGTGGCCTTGCAGCATCATGTCCTAGAAGTGGTTTTGCTTTTAAAATTGCCAGTGGAGCAACAAATGTTGTTGGACCACTAATATGCTTTGATGGGAAAATGTAAAGTCTCAGAGTCTTGAAATGTAAAATTTATATACTTTTCCTGGATTATTAAATGCATATACAGTAATCTGAATTTGTCGTTATGTCATTTTGTTTTAGGATTATTGAGAAAACAGTTGGTCATGGACGGCCCGGAATTACTATTGTGGTTATAAAAGGTAAGTGTGATGAGACACACAAAATAATTATTTCCCACGGAATTCCACATATAAAAATATTTATATACTTTTTCTTATTTTTTTTAAATAACATCAGAAACAACAGGTGAACTGATTAAAACGGGAACCTATAATATGTGGAACGGAGGTATGTTGTATTTTCTCAGTGTGTACAGTAGTTTACAATGGGACAGTTTACCGGACAGGGTTTAGGTTAATCCACGACTAGGCCTTAGTTATATTAAAATATTATACAACATAAAAAAACATGACTTGTGTGCATCTTAAGATGAAACAATGGCAATGATATATGGAAAGATATGTCAGTGCAACATGTTTTTAAATTAAGGCAGCTCAAACATGCATTTTAGTCTGGGACTACTAGGATAAGCCCTGTCCGGGATATTGTCCCATTATGTTATTTTATACTGTGTTAAGCAGTACATTGGTTTATAAATCAGCCTTCTGGAATACCATAGATTTGTATTTTTCTGACAGATGTTCGTGAGTTGATAGAATTTCTGAATTCAATCGAGGATGGTTCATTTGTTTTTATGGCTACTTTTGATGATCCAGCTACAAAGTAATGTACACATTTAATTAAACTTTTCCTGTAGTTCATGATTTGCATAAACACTTATAATATTTATTAAATCCTTTCAACAGACTTAATGAGGAAGCACGGAATATAATCGCAGAACTTGGGAGTGCTTATGTTTCAAAATTGGAATTCAGAGATAATTGGGTCTTTGTAGGAGGGAGGAAAACTATGATACAAGTCTCTTTTGAGCAGGTAAAACTATTCTCACATTATCTTTTAGAAATCCTTTGATTATTTAATAATGAATTGGTTTAACCATTCCCCTCAGCATCGGAAGAATGACAAGTCAACAAATAAGTATGGAGCCTGGCCAGAAATGATTGAGATGGAAGGTTGCATACCACGACTAGACTGATTTTCCCAGAAGTCTTGAATGTTTCTACTGCTTAAAGAACAAATGTCAATCACTAAACCCAGCTACAATATTTGCCATAACTGACCCACATATCTGATGTACAGTTTATATAAATACACAGATACAGTTTACATGTTTTGTAATAGCCTATCTCTGAGATGATGTCACTGTTTGTCCCATAACATAAAGTATAATATATGATATTTGAAAATATATAGTTACTGTATTAATAGAATTTATTTATATTCTGTAAGCATTGCCGTTTTTTATTTGTTTTCCTGTATCATTTATAAAACTCTACTTTTGTGTACCTTCGTGTCATATTTTTTGATTATTTGAGTGGAAAAGTACATGAAATATAACAATATGGCTGCATAAAAAAACAATAACAAGTATAGCTGCTTATAGATTTATAAAGGGTATTAAACTTGAATATAAAATATCTCTGACTGCATAGCTGCACACAGTAGGTGGCGATATTATGCACACTGAATACAAAAAAGGGAGGGGTAAAGTATGCGTAAACTCTGCGCAGCCTTGAGCGACAAAACACACGAAGCCACGCCCATCATTTCCCCCCAGCATGCTTAGCTTCAAGTCATGGACCAAAATGGTGAGCTACACGCTAATTAAACTGATTATCCTTAAACAGTTACACGTATTAAATACCCGTGATGTTTTCGAATGAAACACACATACGCGTTAATATTGTCGAAAGTCATGTTGTATATAAAACGCTAGTGAAAAATTGCAATAATCGCATTTGTTGATGTAGCCAGCTAGCCTGCGCTGCCATTAGTAAACAACTTACTGTTAGCGTGCTGCCCAGCAAGTGACAGGTTCACACAAACCTTTGAGTATTAGAGCTCCGGACAAATACTTTAACATTTTCATATCTGTTAGTTGCTATTTAAAGTGGTATAACTTACTATTAGCGTGCCGTTTCATTGAAGGCTGATCAAATGCTCTTCCCACTAAAGTCACTTCCTATGTCTGTCCATGTTTCATACTTTGTATTATTACATTGATCTGATTATGCATTGTATGCGTCCCGTGACAAAATATTGCGGTTGTCTTTGCAGAATAACAAGTTAGTTTGTTGTTAGTTTGTATTTTATGCATTGGGTTATAGGTTTGTCTTAATAATATTTGTATGTATTTATTTAGGTCGACTTAAAGTGCATTACTGGACATTTTATTAAAATGTATGTCTTCCCTGGGGATCAAACCTATGTCATTTGCGTTGCTAACTTTCAGTGTTTTACAAATTGTTACTAACAATTTTTCTAATTTATACATGCAAGCGAAGATGACACTAAAGTCCTGTTGATGCATTGGCAGACAATGACCTTCAAGGAACTGATGGTTCAGTGGCACTTGGAGGTCTTGATGTTCGCAGGCAGATCCCGATCAAGTTGCTGTCTAAACAGTCGATAAGAGGCAAACCAGCTGCCCGACCCCAGCGAACCACTACCAGACTGCACTCAAAAAGTGATGAAGGTTGGTTCTACTACAGTAAATGGTTGTGGATAAGATTTTAACTCATTCATATCTATTAGTAGCACTTATATGTTTACTGTTTTTCTATAGAGTCGTTCAGTTATAAACAGGATGAAAGGTTTGAGTGCAAATCTGGAGATGCTTACGGAAACCAGCGCAGATACCCTCAACCCATATTCTGGGATTATAAGGTGATGCATTTATTTATTCACATTTTTAGGTCATCATTTCATTGTTTGTTTTATTGTAAATAACACAAAGTGATACTCTCACGATTTCCTCAGCTGAATTTAGTAGGAGCAAAAGATGACACTCCGGTTCATTTTTGTGACAAATGTGGCCTGCCAATAAAGATCTATGGACGAATGGTAAGAGAGATTGTCAGTTGCGTCCTTATAGGCACAGTCACATTTACATTGCATTATGAGATTACTGAAGCAAGCAACTTGCTAATGGTCAATACTGCAGATTTATCTGTCAAATTCATTGCCACCATAAGTCTATGAGATAAAAATCTTCATTACACAGATTCCCAATGAGATTATTGAATAAAGCCTATGAAATATCACAGTGCAGTGATAAATGTGACCATGCCTAAAAGAAAGCTTTGCACTGTTGGAGAGATCTCATTGAAAACGTGAATTGTGATGTTTGTGTCTCTTTTTAATAGATTCCCTGTAAACATGTTTTCTGCTATGATTGTGCAGTACACTATGAGAAGAAATGTGACAAGACGTGCCCTGGGTAAGATTTCTCCTATTCAATTGCAACCCAACATTCAACAAATGTATATATAAAGAGCACAGATGCAAAAGCCTCTAAATGCAACCTCTGTCCAAAATGAGCTAAAGATATTAATCGGATGCTCTCGGCACAAAGTACATGGTAAACCCCACGCTGATTTTTCAGCAAGTCCTCAAAGTGCATGGAAAGCGAATGTGAAATGACCGAGTATCACATTTAAACTTGGGTTTGTGAGTACTTGGACCTGAATACAACACACATGTGGCAGCTACAAGCATCCCAGCTCTCCCTAATATGTGGTTCAGTTTCTTTAATTTTACATTTTCAAATCTGACAAGTGCAATATTTCTAGTTGCATCTTTAGTGATTTTGAAACTGTATACTTTATCTAGTCCTAAGAAGTGGATTTTTTTTAAAGTGGGGGTTTTTGCCAAAAAAAGTTTGTATGCACTTAGAGGGTTTTGCAGTGAAAGACAGTCCAATTCCATTCAGTCAAGTTAAATACCAATGAAATGACTACACTGACATTTGTGAAAATAAGACATTTTAATTACAGACCAATTTTTATTGCCATTAAAGTGTAATTACTAAGCCTAAATATAAGTGCCTGATTTATAAAAAAGGAAAACATGGCATGCACACTTTGAGTGTTTTGCATCTGAATTCTTCATTTATTGCATAATTAAAAATGTTGTGCAGGATTGATGTTGGAATCTAAAATCTTGGCATAACATATCAAAATGTAGCCATTTTTTGTTGAAATAAATTAGATTAAACATACGGTAAACCCAAAAATTAAAATTCTGCCATCATTTACTCAATCTCATGTTGTTGCCTATAAATTTCTTTGTTCTGATTGAAGATATTTTGAGGAATATATTTGTTACCATTCATGAGCCCCATTTACTTCCATAGTATTCTTTTATCCTACTATGGAAGTGAATAGGGCTCATGATCGGTTTGATTACAAACATTCCTTAAAATATATTCCTTTGTGTTCATCAAAACAAAGAAATTTATACAAGTTTGTAACAACAATATAGTGAAAAATTGACAGAATTTTCATTTTTTTTGTAACTATCCCTTTAAAAGCTAACAGAGTGAATTTAATTTCATATTGATTTTAAAATTACTTATATATTGCATTATCATGCAAAGATAGTCTCATGCTAGACATAGATCTGCTTAGATGTGACAGATCTTTCTTTATCTCCCAAAATAAATGGAAATCAGTGTAATAGTATATGTGTTTGTAATAAGTCCACTTCCCCTACTAAATCCTAAGTTCAGTTTCTCTCTCTACAGCTGCACGGATCCCGTCCAGCGCATCGAGCAGTGCCAGCGGGGTTCACTATACATGTGCAACATTGTGCAAGGCTGTAAACGTACCTACCTCTCACAGCGAGATCTACAGGCCCACATTAACCATCGCCACATGAGGGCCAGCAAATCTGGAAGCTCTCGGCCAGACCCGCTGCACCCAACCATGGCCTCAGATCCACAAGACCGCTTCCGGCTACCTCCACCACCCCACCTGACCAAGGGGCACCCTCTGCATCCTCCCCCTCTACACGATGCTTACAACCAGCCACTGCCAGTCTCACCCTCTTCTTCAGATCTGGGACCTTCCCAGCGGCCTCTTCCCCCGGAGACCTTCCGGATTTCCACCGTAACTACACGCACGCATAGCAACCTCATCACAGTGCCCATCCACGATGACTCTGGGAACCCCTCCCCCCGTGAGCCCCACCCACAGACGCCACCCGGTCCACCTCCACACCTTCACCCCGGTGACTATTCCAGCCAACCTGTGGTATCCCATCCGCACCACATAATGCCTCCCCCACAACAACCGCATTACGGGCCGCCGCCACCACCGCGCCCTCTCAACATCCCAATGCAACATCCACCCCAGGGCTCGGCCACACCTCACATGGTTTATAACCAAGCACCACCCATGTCAACAGCTCCCCCACCAATCACCCCTCCACCCGGACACATCATCAACCAAATGCCACCTTATATGAGTCATCCACCACCTGGTCCGATTCCCCAACATGGAGGTCCACCTCCTCCTCACCACTATAACCCAAACTCCATGCCACAGGACCAAGGCACTCTTAGCCCTCCGTTTACCCAACCAGGAGGTATGAGCCCAGGGATGTGGCCCAATCCGTGTGGCCCTCATCCACCTCGTATGCAGGGCCCTCCACCACAGGGACAGATGCCAGGGCCACACCACCCGGATCAGTCACGTTACAGACCATATTACCAGTAGCATCCTGCCCACATGTGTGTCAACTCTGTCACACAGATGAAGTGTTGATTGTGTCATCTACTGGATTAAGTAAACTGTCTGAGCATCACCATGTGTCTTTAATGATAACTATTTTGTATTTGTCCCTCTATCAGGGTGTTTCATTGAATATTAAAGAACTGAATAGTTGAAAAAAATGCAAACTAAGATCATTATTAACACAACAACTAAATTTTAAACATTTTAAATTATATTGTACCCAACAACTGCAATAAATGACACTTGATCATGTGGAATTTAATTTTTGGATTTTTGGCTTTCACTTTTTCATCCATAAACATTTGAATCATGTTAACTTTAATATTAGAAATTGTGGGTCAATGATATTTCTGTTGCTTTTTTGATCAAAATATCAACAATATCTGGAAAAATGTCCTTTGTGTTTGGTGCACATGCAGTGCTATGGGCTCCCCTAAGAGACATTTAAATCTGTATTGTCTATTAAAACTATCTAATATTGTATTTTAACGTGTAATTTTGTGTTCCACTAAGACAGTAAGAATAACCCATATCAGTTTTATCCTCAAGGGGGCGCACTTAATCAAGAGCTGTTGTAGATCATTATCATCATGCATTGTATGTAAATGTATGTAAACAAAATCCCATTCTATGCTACTTCGTATTGTGGTTTAACAAATCAAAGCAAGATTAATGCGAAATGCATTTTAAGTATGCTTAATATTTTTGCGACTGTAGTTATTCCTGTAACAACTGACATGAAAAACTTCTGTAGTATACTTTAGTATTGTACAGTACGATGTAGAAAATTGTAGTATATTATAGTAATAACTATTCATTGTCAGTGTTTATTATAGTATTCTGTAAGTATTTACTATAATGAATTGATAAACTCTAGTAAATACTTTGATAAATTTTAATATTTACTTTGGTAAGGTTCAAAAACATTATTGTATCTAGGAATTTTACTAGTTTTCTAGTAAATCCATACTACAGCATTTTTTTAATGTGGAAATAGGCCGAGTTAAAGTGAAAATGTATGTGGAGAATAATTGAATATTTACGTAAAGAAGTTGTTTATAGTGAAAATACCTACATTATTTAAATTGGATTTAAAACAAGACATTAAAACGAAAAAAAAAATACAGAAGGAAAAAAATGCGATCTTACAAGATGATGATGATATCAACTAAATATTTAAATATAAAAATTAAGTTTATAATGATATATAAAGTTGAGTTAATTGAATTAGATATGTTAAGTATTACAATAGTATTTTAAAACACCAAAAAGTACAGTGACAGGAAATCTAAGTTTAAAATATAAATATTTTATGTGTAAGTATGTAAGTGTTATAAATATATGATTGTTTGAATTTTTTAAGGATTGTAAAATGAAATCGTAAAACACTGCCAAAAATATAACCTGCTCCGTTCGAGCTCATTGGATATTTCAAAATCAGAATGCGCACATGAACCGGTCTATGCAAATGATTGTGGGCGGGGAGGGGCGGAGTCATGTTTCTCATTTAAACTTATCAGTGCAGTTCACTGTGATCCCCGCTCCTCTACCCAAACAAACATGCTTTGACCCAATATGCACTTTTACGTCACAGGAATGGTTGGGATTTTGCAGACTTTCTGGATTGTTTGGATGAATTGAGTCATGGAATTACCAATGATATGGATGTGCTTTGGATTACTTATTCATCATGTCCCAAAGTTTGGATGCTTAGATTTACATCTATGGGAAACCCTGCGACCCGGCGTGACATTGGCAAATGTATCAATCGGACCGGAATGGGTGTACAACATCGACAGACATCTAACACCGAAGTCTATCCGACTCGTTTTGGAGATAGAGAAAAGTAACGGGAGGATATCACTCGCGCGTAAAGTTGACTGCATGCGTTTTGAGGAAAATCCATCACCACTGTATGTGCGGATAAAATCACTGCTTTCTGAAAACTTCGTATTGGTTCATTTTAACACATTCGTGCATGGTCAGAACTGCTTTATTAAATACAAAAGAAAAAACCCTAATCCTGTTTATATGCATCTTCAGTATGGATACGAAACGTGTATTTCTTTGGACTCCTTTCATATAAACATCTATGAACATTTACCTTTATCCATGCGGACTGCACAAATGTCTCGTGGTAGGTGCGTGGAAAAAGACAAACATACTGACGCGAGCGCAAAACTCTGTTTGCCAAACACTGAGGTGAAATTATTTTGTTTAATAGCTAACTCTCAAAATAGCACATTACTTGTAGACGTCAAACTACATTTAAATAAAATACAAAATGATAAACAGCCCCTGGACTCGTGGGCTAAACGTCAAAAACGAAACGTGAACTCCGCACCTCAGTTTCAGCTGCCAAACTACCAAGTATCCGTGCCTGAGAACGAGCCCTCGGGAACGCGCGTCATTACGCTCAAAGCCTTTGACGCAGATGATGGAGACGCTGGTGTTGTTGAATACGATATGGAAGCCCTTTTTGACAGCAGATCTAACCATTTGTTTCAGATAAACCCTGAAACTGGTGGTATAACAACCCTGCAACCTTTAGACAGGGAGCTTAAAGATACCCACGTGTTCAAAGTTACTGCAACGGATATGGGCATCCCAAAAAGATCAGCAATCGCATATCTTACGATCACAGTGAGCGATACCAACGACCACTCGCCAGTCTTTGAACAGACTGAGTATAGAGTTAGCATTCGTGAAAATGTTGACGTGGGCTTTGAAGTCATAACCATTAGGGCTACCGATGGAGATGCACCCTCCAATGCCAATACAATTTATAAGATAGTCAATTATAATGAGATGAATTCGTCCTTTGAAATCGATCCCAGGAACGGGTTGGTCAAAACCAGAGTCAGTCCGGATCGAGAGTTCAAAACCCATTACAAGCTCATAGTTGAAGCCAACGACCAGGGCAAAGAGCCCGGTCCGCGCACCGCTACGGCGACGGTTCACATCTCTATAGAGGATGAGAATGATAATAACCCACAGTTTAGTGAGAAGAGATATTTAGTTCAGGTCCCAGAAAACATCGCTGTAAACTCGCAAGTGGCTGTGGTGAAGGCCACCGATAAAGATGCTGGAAACAATGCTAAAGTCCATTACAGCATCATTAGTGGGAATGTAAAGGGCCAGTTTTATATAAATTCCCCCACAGGAGTCATTGACGTTGTCAGCCCCCTAGATTATGAGATGATAAGGGAGTATACGCTCCGTGTGAAGGCACAAGATGGGGGGCGCCCCCCTAATATTGATGGGACAGGTATGGTGGTTATCCAAGTGGTGGATGTTAACGATAATTCCCCCATGTTTGTCAGCACACCCTTTCAAGCTTCAGTGTTAGAAAATGTTCCTGTTGGCTACTCCGTGATGCACATTCAAGCTATCGATGCTGATTCGGGCGACAATGCTCATTTGGAGTACAAGCTGACCGACACGTCACCCGGCTTTCCGTTCGTCATCAATAACAACACCGGGTGGATCACAGTTTGCTCTGAGCTTGACAGGGAAACTACTGAGTTTTATAGCTTTGGCGTAGAAGCAAGCGATCATGGGATTCCTACCATGTCATCCTCAGCTAGCGTTAGCATCTCTATACTGGATGTAAATGATAATGTCCCCACCTTCACGCAGCATCTATATAACCTAAAGGTTAACGAGGATGCTGTTGTGGGTACCAATGTGCTTACGGTCACAGCTATAGATAGAGATGTAAACAGTGTGGTGACATACCAGATATCAAATGGGAACACACGCAACAGGTTTGCCATCACTAGTCAGAGCGGAGCTGGGTTAATAACTTTAGCATTACCCCTGGACTACAAACAAGAACGTCAGTACGTCCTAACAATCACAGCTTCGGATGGTACGCGCCATGATACAGCTCAGGTGTACATTAACGTCACCGACGCCAACACTCATCGTCCCGTGTTTCAGAGTGCCAACTACCAGGTCTTAGTGAGCGAAGACCAGCCTGTTGGTTCCACTGTTGTTGTAATAAGTGCCACAGATGAGGACACTGGGGAAAACGCCCGTATCACTTACATGATGGAGGACAATGTGCCACAGTTCAAGATTGATCCTGATACTGGTGCCATTACAACTCAAATCGAGATCGACTATGAAGATCAGGCGTCCTACACGCTAGCCATCATCGCACGAGACAACGGCATTCCCCAGAAATCGGACACCACCTACGTGGAGATCATCGTTCTTGATGCTAACGACAATGCACCCAGGTTCCCCAGGGACATTTACCAGGGTAATGTATTTGAGGATGCACCGGTGTACACCAGTGTGCTCCAGGTCTCTGCTTCAGACCGTGACTCTGGCCCTAATGGTAGACTAAGCTACACTTTTCAGGGAGGCGATGATGGAGAGGGGGACTTCTTTATTGAGCCTTATTCTGGGATCATCAGAACGGCCCGGAAGCTAGACAGGGAAAATGTAGCGGCCTATAGCCTCAAGGCTTTTGCGGTTGACAAAGGTGTTCCCCCTTTGAAAGCTGCTGTGGACATCCATGTGTCCGTGCTGGACATAAACGACAATGCTCCGGTGTTCGAGAAGGATGAGCTGTATATTTACGTAGAGGAAAATAGTGCAGTAGGCTCCACTTTGGCCCGTATAAGTGCTACGGACCCAGATGAAGGGACTAACGCCCAGATCCTCTACCAGATTGTTGAAGGCAATATCCCTGAGGTCTTTCAGCTTGACATCTTCAGCGGAGATCTTATTGCCCTTACCGACCTAGACTACGAGACCAAGATGGAGTACATAATAGTGGTCCAGGCCACCTCCGCCCCACTTGTCAGTCGGGCCACCGTACATGTCCTCCTAGTTGACGTCAATGACAACGACCCCCTGCTGCAAGACTTTGAGATAATTTTCAACAATTATATCACCAATAAGTCCAACAGCTTTCCCACAGGAGTCATCGGAAAGGTTCCTGCACGCGATCCAGATGTGTCTGATAAGCTCCTCTACACATTTGTTGAGGGGAATGAGCTTAATCTCCTTATTCTTAACCAAAATACTGGGGAACTTAAGTTGAGCAAGGACCTGGATAACAACAGGCCTCTTGAGGCCACAATGAGAGTGACAGTTTCAGGTGAGAGTCGCATTCTAATGATACCACGTGTAAGTTTTTGGCAATATATATGTAGTAGTTTAAGATTTTTTTCTACATCTGCTTTGCTGGTTGCCTGCAACAGTATAAAAGGATTTGTGTGGGCATTATTTTCCCCACCGTGATAATTGCTTTCTTTAAAGTGTTTAGTGGTGATCTGTTTACTTGTGGGATCTCAAGTGTGTCAATCTTTGAATTTATTTTTATAGCCTCACTGTGTCTCTGCTTTTGCACGTTTGTTGACGCTCCCTAGTGAGCTTATCCATGGTAACAATTATCATGCTTAAAGTGATTTTAAGACTTTGCTGTGTTGTCTGCAGCATGGTGATATGATATTTTTGAGAAGCTATCCTACAGGTCATATTAGGAGTTTAACTGTCACAGATATGAGACAAATACCGTGGATTGGCAGTAGAAGTGATTGGATATCTAAATCAGTTTCTTCCCAGCTATTTTCAAATTAACTTTTGTTCACCCTAAGTCCAGAAGTTCTGTCACTACTCACTAACATCCATCGTGTAGTAACATGAATTTAAGTTAATGAACCCTTTTCTTTTGGAGAAATTAAACCTCTTACCTGTCAGGGTTGTTAGTTTCACATACATTTTCCCAGGAGCCAAGCTTACTGGATGTCCATATTAGACAGTGACTGATCATGTGTCAAAGTGGGCTTCAATTTGACATGTGATTTTTCTAGTTAGTCTTTGTTCCCAAGCTGTAACTTGCCTCTTGGTTATAAAATGAATCAAAAAGGTAAAATTATGTTTATCTATGGGAAATCCATATATAGGCTTCAAACCATGTTACAAGTCCCAACAGGACATCACGTGATACTGGGATTAGAGCTGTCCATGAAGCGATGGCTTTTCATTGAGTCACAGCGATAAAACTTGTTTGTCTTGTATAGAATGTCAAAATTGACAAGAAAATGTTGGGGATTATTTGAAGATCCTTTAAAACTCCTGTGTACACCGATACAACTTCAGATCTTTGGTGCTGATTTGATTACTATTGTTGTTGGTCGTGATGTGGATCTCACAGCTTACAGAACCAACATCTTCTTCCTTTCATGTGGTTCTCTTAAGTTTTCATACTTTCCGGCATTTGATTTGGTGAAATTCCATGTGCCTAGTGTGAGTAATGTGAGAGACGCATAACTTCATGGTAAAGCTGCATGACAGCGGAGGGAGGACACAAACATTACTCACGTCTGAGGTTTGCATGAAGTCTTGTTCATTGTTAGTTCTGCAAGGTTTCTGGAAAGCTACACCCGCCCTCATTAAAATATTATTAAACCACAATCATTATAGAGCAAAAACTTAATAAACACTAAATGTTCCTCCATGGTTTAAACGTTGTGGACATCTGAAAAGTGCTAAATTTAGAGCTACAACACTTTTCTAAAAGCTATCTTCTGTGTTTCCATTAAATATTTTGCACAAAACTTGAGTATTATTTTCTAAATGTCAACAAAAAACTATTGCTTAATGACATTATTTCCATTAATGGATATTATGTGACTAAAACATAATTTTGTTGGGTGTGTTCGACTTCAAACTGCCCAGTGCAGACCGACTTGCGGATAGCATCAAAATACAGTGAGAGCGACTCAAAAGCATGTAGAGCAGTCGACTCCTGATGTAATATTTTGATGTCATGCGCTTTGACGGACCGTTCTTGTGATGCCACATGAAATAGAACACACCTCTTCTGTCTTGTCCTCCAATCAAACATACCTAGCCATATTTAAAGACTGATCATGTGACTTCTGGTTACTTGTAAATGCAAAAAAAAATGTTTGCGATATATGAGAGTTTATGAGAAATTGCCACCTATCCATTCACTCTGTAAACAAAAGGTGCTAAATAGCACTAAAAGTGGTTAATTGGCTTGTAATCATAGGGGAACCATTTTAAGTGCCATATAGCACCTGTGTAGAACCATATTGTGCTATATAGAACCATATCTGGTGCTGTAGTGGTGCTATCACCCTCGGATGGTTCTTCATAGGTGCTTTATAGGTGCTATATAGCATTAAAAATGGTTCCCCTATGATTACAAGGTTTTAGTGCGATTTTTTCGACTTGCGCAGTTTGAACTGTAATGGAAACGCAACTACTTGCAATATTTTTATCACCATGATTTTATGCGCATGTTGAAGTATCAAAGCGAGTGATGGAAATGTCAAATTTTGAATACATTTTGAATTTCTTAATTTGCCAAAAAGTTTTTATGCTCGCTTCTTGACTTACCGTATGCAAAAAAAGAGTAAATGGGGTCGCACACCAGACGTGCGTTGTGCCACGTTCGGTCTAGGACAACTCGGAGGTATCGTACATCGGAAGTGCACATTAAATAGCGCAAGCTAGTCAGATAGCTTCTACTTCTAAATGCAAAATATAGCAGCCAATGTTAATCATTAATGATTTGGGACAAATATGATGTTATTTAATGTTAAACTATGTGAGTGGCACTCTGTGGCGCGACAGGGATTTGAGCAACTTCCTGAGGCGTATACTCATAGAAACCAATGTGTTTGATTTTTTTAGAACGGCGCCGAGCTGAGCTGCGCGTCCGGTGTGCGACCCCCTTAAATGCGAATAATGGGAGATGGAAACGCATCTGCCAAATATATTCTGACGTAGCGAACATTTAACCCACCTGACTGATTGTCTAGCTGTATCAGCTGATTGTTCGACTTCGCCAAAAGAAACGACAGGTGGATGACGTCAAAGTACTGCGAGTTCGATTCGAGAAATCATATGGAGAAGTCTTATTTCAACTAGCTCACGTGGTACTTTGACGTCATCCGCTTGATGTTTTTTTCCCGCGCTGACTACATGCAGTCCTGTCTCCATTTTCCAAGTGTGCCTTTTTTGTTTACTGTTAGTTACTAGGTTACCAATACCACCATCATTCGCTCAGACAACTTAACGGAAACGCACCTAATTCGCATTTGTTTGTTTTTAGCAAATTTTGACAATATGCACTTCACGTTGGAATGGAAACCCAGCTCATGTTAATCTGAGTTTTTTTACACTTGACTTCCAGAAGGTTTCTAAATCAGTCAGCCATTGCCATTTAAACTTTTCTTTCACATTTATCCTAAAATGCTCCAGTGAACATAAGCACAATTGTGACCCTGTCGGTGAAAAGACTGCTAAAGTCATTTTTTTTGTGTGATTTACATAAAATTGTGTTGCCATTTTAGACAAGTTTTTTGTAGAGATGTTCAGACCCAAATCATTTACTGTAGTGTTTCTTGGTCTTTAGAGCATCTGTAAATGTGTGGTTGTCCATTACTCGGTGTTGTAACCTGTACCTAAGACAAGAATGTGTTAATACACATAATACACCCTCTGTAGTGCTATATACTTAGCGAATGTTACTCTCCAAACTTGACTCACCTCCATGGTTGCGTACATCTATATAACATCACACAGAGATAATCTCATGAGCCGTATCTGGAATGCAATTGAATTTGAGTGATAATGGGAGTGAGTTACTAAAAAGGCCATCTGTGCTTAATTCTTCATCTTCTGAACTTTTCCTCTATAGTTTAATGTCAGAGGTAGGGCGCCTCGCATAATCCCTGATCTTTTTATCTTTATCTTTTGAACCTGACGCATTTCATTCATCCCATCTAAGTGAAGTCTCCCGCCACGGCTGATGCAAAGCATGTGTCATCTGCGCATTTGTCATATTAATGGCAGTGCATATTTCTTCATTCCCGCAGCTACATATCGGTCAAATCACTTGTAATGCTAACTCACTAGTGGTCAACGCCAGAGCTGAGTTTAGCAAGCTCAGAATCCAGATCCTCTGGTAATGCAACTGAGGCATCCCATTAGAGTTCCCCTATGGGCGTCCTCTGAAGGAAGTCTGGGAAAAAGAGTTTTGAAAAGCTCTGGCTCTCCGCCGTCGTTGCCATGGTGAAGAGGAACCATTATGCAGCTCTTAAGAGTTTCACGGCAAGCCGGGGGTTGAAGCACGGGCTCCTTTTGTGAAGTGGGGTGAGACGAGGGGGTGAAATGTGGGGGGCTTCTTAAATTCGAGGAGGGGAGAGACATTGTTCACATGCAGATTTCTGTCACTGAAGAAAAAGCTGTTTGTGTGTTGAGATCTTATAGGAAGAACATAGTTGGGCCCTTTTGGTTAAACAGCAGAGATCAGATGTGGATCATTCTGAATGCAACCGGAAAACTTGTCACTCATGCATGATTTGTTCACTGTGAAAATTAAACAATATTCCCGAACACATTTTGATAGATTTGAACAGATTTTTAGACAATGTATGGTAATAATTGCAGAGTTAAATTACAGTACTTATAAATGAGGCTTAGCTGTAACATTATTCAAGAGCTGCTTTTAATTTTCAGGCACAAGCGGTTGCCATTGGACACCTAAGACTATTTAACAAAGACTCAGGAATGAGTATGAAGGTTTTCACTAGCGTGCATGGGTACAAAGGGCAAATTTGGCATTATCTTCTCTAGACCTAAAGCCTCTGAATTATTCGCCTAAGACCTACAATGAAATAATTCAATTCAAATCAGTAAAGCTTTGAAAAGGAAATTCTAAAAAAAATTTAAAGCACCATAACATATTAAAGGTGGGGTGCATGATATCTGAAAGTGAATGTTGATATTTGAAATTACCTAACAACCACTCCCCTACCCCAATAGAATCTGGACCTTGTTTTGATAGACCCGTTCCACACATACGCAACCCAGGCAACGATGTCGGTTAGTAGAGACGCCCCTTACTGATG